>NC_079508.1:39771274-40063742 GCF_030052815.1 Hevea brasiliensis | reverse complement strand
TATTTTCCTTAATTTTTTTTGGTCTTTATTCAGTCAATTTATGTCTCCTCACCCTAGTTTAAGTACAGTTCCAGACTTTCTTACTGTCCAAACAGACAGTAGAATGTACGGACTACCTAAAGTAAGGGCGTTACAAGTTTACTAAATGTTGAATCAATATTTTTCATGTTAGAAGAGTTGATCCCTTGGACTTTTGCAATGTTTGTGCTTTGTTTAATTTTTAGAATTAAAATTAAAAAAAAAATGCGTTCACTCATATCCAATTTATTAAAATTGCTCCTAACGATATTTTATTATGAGGGAGTAGACCACAAAATCCTCAAACATAACAATTACATAAAAATTGAAATACATATATAAATTAAATTCAGTGGGTAGACTTGATTGTGTTGCTAATATCAATAACAAATCGATATCTAACATCAGCTTTCAACATGCGTTCCATGGCAGTGTTCACATACTCAATTGGGATAACTTCAATGTCTGCTGTTATGTTGTGTTTGGCTGCAAAATTAATCATTTCTTGTGTTTCCTCCATTCCCCCAATGCCACTACCTCCCACCATCTTCCTTCCTGTCAATAGTAAATATATATTTGACATTGTTAATTAATTTTTATTTGAATTATGAGTAAGAAGTAGACATATAGGAATGGACAATTACCCATTAACAAAGGAAAGGCTGCTAGCTCAAGTGGCTTCTCTGGAGCACCAACCAAAATCAGCTTTCCATTAGTCTTCAATAGCCCAATCAAAGGTACTAGAGGTGCGTTGCAGACACCGTATCAATTATACCATCCATTGTGCCCATTGTAGCCTGTACCAGCAAGATTTATCAGGATCAGAAATTAAGTATACATGCACATAGGCAACTTCTCTTGAGTGTAAATTATAAATTATACGTACCTTCATTTGATCTTGGTCACGGCTAACCAAAAATGAATCAGCACCAAGATGTTCAACAGCCTCCTGTTTCTTGCTAGGTGAGGTGCTAAACACAGTCACCTTAACCCCATACCCTTGGCAAATTTCACTGCCATATGACCTAGCCCACCGAGGCCAACTACGCCCACATGCATGCCGGGCTTGTCAAGTCCATAATATTTTAAGGGCTGTACACCGTGATTCCAGCACAAAGGAGAGGAGCAGTAGAATCAAGAGGCAAGGTATCTGGAATACGAACGATGAAGTGCTCATCGGCAACCATGATGTCAGAGTACCCGCCGTAAGTGATGGTTCCGTCATAGTACTTCGCACCATAGGTGAGTATCGTTTCTGCGCAGTAATTTTCAAGATTGTTCGTGCAGTTATGGCAGTATTGTCATGATCCAACAATGCAGCCCACACCAACTTTATCTAACACATTGAATTTTTCCACT
The DNA here is from genome assembly GCF_030052815.1 of Hevea brasiliensis. NCBI lineage: Eukaryota > Viridiplantae > Streptophyta > Magnoliopsida > Malpighiales > Euphorbiaceae > Hevea > Hevea brasiliensis. The sequence continues at coordinate 40,062,365 of NC_079508.1, read as the reverse complement.
TTGCTGCCAACCTCTGTCACCACTCCCACAATCTCATGTCTGCATCATAAAATCACCAGAAAAGATCATTTTTAATATTGGTTGATGGGATTCCAACGCTTAACTTTACACCGTTAAACATTTTAATTGCTAATGTGATCAGAATACGTACCCAGGGACAAGAGGGTAAGTGGAAGTGCCCCATTCATTCTTGACCATGTGAAGGTCCGAGTGGCACATTCCACAGTAAAGAACCTTGAAACAAACGTCTTTCTCTCCTGTTGCCCTGCACAAACATGTCATTTATGGATAATTAGGAAGAACTGGATTATCGAATTTGTTCTCAGACATTTAAGAAAAAGAAGATTTGTTGATTTAAAAAGAGACACAAGAAAGATTTATGGAATTATAAGAAGAAAAAGAACCTCCTGGAGAAGTTGAAGGGAGAAAGGACACCAGATTCGTCTCTTGCAGCCCATCCGAATGCCTGTTTGGGATGCTCTTCTTCTGGCAATTTGGCGACCATTTTTCTTCGCAAGAAATTTAGATGGAAAATACAATATAGCAAAGAGATTTGCAGATGAGTCGAAAGCAGATAGCTTGAATGCTAGCTTCTGGTGATGGGTTAGGGGGTACGTGCCCATCAATATATATAGTAGTTGGAAGTTGAAAGAATCTTGGTTGGGCGATGGAGTGATGACGTATTAGGTGAGCTTTTCCTCTTTGGGCCTTACGTATCGGCTGACCGAAGAGCCAGCCGCAAGACTAGGAAGAAGTCAAAAAAACACAGAAAATTTTAAAATAAGGCTGCTTACCTAATCAAATATGTAATAAAATAATAATTATATTATGAAATCAATTAAATTTAATAAGAGAATAACAGGCTCATTAAAAAAGATCTCATTTTTTTTTCAAGTTATTATTATAATTATTTCTGTCTAATGACATCAAAAATTTAAATATTTACAAGTATAGCCTTTTAATCTAGTTCTTTTAATTGTGAACCAATTGATAGATTTTGAAATTTTAATTAAATTTTATTCAATTTTCGAATTAAAATTGGGAGTGTGCCCCTTGACATAGATGTCATCACACCTGACATTTTTTTATTATATTTGAGTGAGTACCACATGACATACACGAAATTAAAAAAAAAAAAGTTTAATCATAGAAAGGGTAAACTTGTAATATATCAAATTTCTTCCTGCACTTTCTTCATCCTCCTCCATCACCAACGATGTATCAAATCTAAGCTCTCTAGCCCCTGAAATCAAAACCATAACCCTCTCTCAATATTTCATTCTATTCTTCTTCTTTTTTCGGTCCAATAAGGCATCATATGCTCAAGATTCCTCCTCACAGACACTCTAATCTCAAGCGACTTACCTCCCGCATCGTTCAACTCATTCGTTGAAGATAGCTCCAACAAGTGTTTTCTCTTCCTCTTCAAATTCTCATTCCGATTCTCAACCCTAATTCTTGATTAATGATTATCCATTTTGCCTTAATTGATAGATTTTTTAGGAAATTGACGTTGCCAAGAGACAATATGCCAAGCTGAACCCAATTGATATGAATGCAGTGATGGAGGCCTGTGTTTGCTGCTACGATATTAATTCAGTTCTTCGAATATTTTGTGAGATGTTGAAGCCGGAAAGTTGTGGCGTTGATGGGATCACATATGGTACACTATTGAAGGTACTCCCGCTACTTCAAAATTTCCAAACATCAATATGAATCCTTCTTCTTAATTTGCTATTTGAAAGGGTTTGGGAGATGCTCGAAGAATCAATGAAGCATTTCAAATACTTGGTCCCTGGAACAAGGTTTTGTTTTCCCCCAAAACAATAGAATATGTTTTTTGCGTTACCATTACTATCATTGGGCTTACTTCTATTTGCCTTGCTTGCTCTGTTGTAGTGTAGGAGATATATGCTGCACTAATGGCCTTCTTGCACATTATGGTTTTTCACTTCTTGAAGGAGGCAATCCTCCTATCTTGATTGAATGCAAACTTGGCAGAGCAAAATGCAGATAATGATGGAATGTGCTATGCATCAAACTAGTGAAGGGGAAGGAAAAATCATCAACCTGATGATAATAGCTGCTTTGAAGAAGGAAGAAGAAAGAATGAACTTTTAATTTAGGGTATAGGATTATGGAAGTTGCAAATTTAGCCTTTCTTTAGGGTTTTTTTTTTTTTTTTTTTTTTTTAAAATTGCTATGTGTCATGTAAGACTCACCCAAAATATAATAAAAAATTGTCAGTTTTAATGACACCTTAGCAGGGCAATCCCCTCCGATTTCAATTTCAAATCTGAATAAAATTTAATCAAAATTTTAAAATCTGATTAATTGATTCAAAATTAGAAAATTTTGATTAAAACACTTTTGCTAGCAAAGGCTTGAATTGTTGGCTCCATTAGGCCCTTTTTTTTCATATTTTCTATAAATAATTGGTTCTCTCACAATAATCTGATTCTTGAATTTATGCTTTGAGTTCTATCAAAAGATTGAAAGGTCTTTAGTTGAGAGGCCTTTTATTAGTTTTTTAATTTTTAATGTTTGTCTCTATATTGTATGGAGTCAGTGACAAATGCAAAAAGTCAATTGAGAGGTCCAATTAAAATATGTTACTTATAAAAATAACATGCATAAAATAAATATAAGTTAAACAAAAGAATTTCTAATACAAAATTAATATGCTGTTATAATTAATTGAATTACAATGCTAGTAGTTTATTATTTGTTAAATAAAATTTATTCATAATAATTTTATTGTCAATACTTGTAAATACATCTATTTTAATATAAATTACCCAACAATCATTCAACAGTTCATTGCTCCTCTATTATAAAGTGAACTTTTAATAACATATCACTTAAATATGAATATATTTCATAAAATTATTACTAAATATCTCATAATTTTAACGTGACTGAATTACAATGACAAAAATTAGTTAATAATATTGTTAGGCAATTATAAAAAAAAAAAAAAAGAAGAGTATGTTGGAATTTCTTAAGAAAATTGGTTGGCGTTCATCCCAAAAGCTATCAAAGGGAGAAGTGCTCAAAGCCTTATAAAAGACACACTACTCTTGTTTCAAACTAATATAAAATTTTAACATATCTCTTACGCTCAAAACTGAACATCTAAAGTAAAAAATAGATAGATTTTATTATATATTTTATATTTTAATTTAAAGAGAATTGAATATAAGCCTCAAATTTCTTAAATCTTTAATAGAATTTTTTTATATATATACACAAACATATAGATGTATAATTGAAGTAAGAAAGCTTATAAACAAGTATGCAATTGTACCCAAGCCGTTGGTGCTCATTATTTATTAATCAAATGAAAAAAGTAGAATTTCTTTATACTTTGGAAAGGCAAAGTCGCTGGGTTTTGTTGAGGAAATTAACTCTGCAATATTGCTGGTGGACTAAAGAAACTTAAAGAGTTTGGCAAACTACTAATATACCCTTGTAAAAATATGAAATTCTAGTGAAAATGCTCCTTCCTAGCATAGGTCTGTTACTGTATGGAGTATTTATTTTGTTTTTATCTTGTTTTTTGTATGGGTACGCAGTCTGTGGAGGAATTGTTTTGTGGACAGGTACGTAGTGTTTGTTCTGTGAAATTAGCTATTCAATTCTTTCGGTATAAAAGATCCAACGAGTAGTCCAATCACCTTAAAGATCTATCTCTTTTAACATACTCATCTTCTAATTTATTTTATTTTATTAAGATTTCATTTTAAACCAGCTAATTCTGCTATGCTACACACACACACAGATATATATATATATATATAAAGTATTGCTTAAAATTCAATTTCACAATAAATTTAATTTAATTTATTTTTTTAAAATTTTTTATCTAAATTAATTTAAAAGTTTAAAATTTAATTTAGTTCAAAAATAAAAAAAAATTAAGTTTTTTATTTTTAAATTTAAATTAAATTAAACTTTTTAAATTTAAATCAAAAAATTAAAAAATTTACTACAAATTTTAACTTATTAACTAAATTAAATTTAAATTAAAATTTTTACGTTAATCTAAATAAAAAGTTAAATTAAATTTAAATTAAAACATATCAATTAGTATAAGCAAAAAGTTTAAAAGAAATTAAATTAAAGATTCCCAATAAATACAAAGAGAAAAATTAAACATTTTACCTTAAAATGGAGAAAAGTAATTTTATTATTATATAAGCTAGAAATTAATATTTGAGTACAGACAAATATTTCTTTTAATTATTTCTAAACCAGTTGCTGGAACTGGAATTGTTTTTTAAAATACATTTTCAGCAAAAACTATTTTCAAACATCAAAAAGCCTATCTGTTCCAACTAAACAGCATAACATATATATATATATTTTTTTTAAAGACAAAAAAAAAAAAAAAAGAGAGAAAACAAAAGGGTCCGTCAGAATAAGCTACAAACTCACGAAAGTCACTCGACAAACCATGCCATTCACTATGGCCATTGAGAATCTCTCGCCCCAAATGAACTTAGAATCCACCGTTTTTAACATAAAATCCAACTGCCTCGCTGCATAGAATGGTCACGGCTACTTGAACCTCTCTTTTTTCACCCCTCCTTTCATGTGATAGAGGCAATCCAGTCCATTACAGCAAGTCCAAAAGGGATGGCTGCTCCGACTGTGGTTTGGCATGGGTAGATCTTGAAGTAGAAGTGGCCCCTCTTCCTATTCCGCTTCCTCTGCCCACAGCAGTAGATGGTGGCGGAGCAAGTTTAGGTGCAAGCTTTCGTTTTTCTTTGGAACCAAATATTGATCCAAGATCTGTTGATTTCTTATCATTATATGGACCCAAAGCAGACATACCTTGATTTTGTTTCATGAAACCAATTGATTTCTGAGGATTATGACCACTATTCAAACTACCAGCACTCATTGTAGAAATCCCTTGGTTTGATTTCAACAGCTCAGATGAACTTTGATTTCAACAGCTAAGCATATTGCTTAGTGGTGTATAAATTGAAATAAAAATAACTAAGTAATTGAAATAATTATTTTCACGTATAACCTTATAAAGAAATATAGAATTTCATGAATTTAAAATCTTTTACATGTTTATAGAACTTTGGAAGCAATTAAGTTAATCGGGATCTTTTCTATTCATTTATTCCATATTCAGTCTTAGTACTCATACCTGTGATCTCTTCGTGTACTTATTTAAATTTAAGGCTTATTACTCTTATCTGTGCCCAAGTAATCCATAACAAACTATAAAGACTGGATACAAGGAATATACTAGTTAAATATCCGTATGTCTAACATGTATACATCTGTCATGTTAGCACAAGGCCAGCGGGCAGGCATAAAGTCAGAAATAAAATCAGGCACAATGGCCAATGGGTAGGCATGAAGCTTGAAGAACAACCATATTAGACATATGTTGTCTATCAATGATCATTCTTATGGGCAATACTGCAATCTGTAATCCTTAATTGGTATACCAATCGATCCATGCTATATATATAAGTCTAGGTATACTTTAGACAAATTAGTATTATTAAGTACTTGTAATTTCATTATTTCATGATATGTACTAATTGTGTTTCATAACATTTTCATGTCACTTGTAATGGGAAACATAAGTCCCACATATATATTCATATTATTTTTATGTTTAACAAGTCATTTTGATTAATTTAATATCATATGCTAAGTTATTTTATGAACCTTTCTCAAGGTCCAGATTTGGTGTCTTTACTTCACCTAGCAAATTGTTCAAGATGTGGCCACTGTTTGGCCACACTTCCTTCATGGAAGTTGTTCCTCTATGTCTTGTCTTTGTTTTCCTTTTTGATTCATGTCATTTGGAGTTTTAGAACTTAAGTTATGGTCAAATAACCAAAATTGGTTCATTAACTCACTCTAGTTCCAGAACCAGGTAAATTCTAGAATCAATTTTTTCCTAATTATTTAGATATGTTACAGCCACTTTTAGGCCTAATATGCTTCATAGGAGTTATTACTCTATGTCTTAAGATCACTCAGATTTAAGATTTGCAATTTTTCAAGTTTTATAGAATTAATTATAGCAAATTAACTGGCCTGGACTCAAGTACCCTGTGCCTTCAGGATTCCAAGTTCAAGTCAGTGGCTTTGTCTCTCATTTTAGGGTTCTTACACTCAAAATTTGAGGAAAGTTTATAAATCAAAGTTGGAGCCCTGTCTCTTAGGTTTTCAGAACAGTTTGGCTCATCCCAATTTGAGTTTTTTACTAAAAGTTATAGTATAAACACTGTTCTAGAGTCAAGTGATTTTTTGGTTCTATTTCAGGTTTTGGCATACTGACTTGTCCTAGTTAATTGACTTAGTTCCATTGGGTTCTAGGTTTTGGTCAAAACACCAAAATTGTAGTTTTAGGTCTTATAGAGACTTTGACTTTTGTTTCACTGCATTTTCAGTTTTGTGGATCGAGTTATGGTATTTTTGCCAAAACTGGTCGGATAGGTTCAAGTCCAGAATTTCTGGTCAGTTTGGTTCTGGACAGAATTGGTGACCTAAATTGTGCTAGGAATTTGGTTGGGTTAGAGGTAGAATTAGGTTCTGTATTCTTCATGAAAAATGTGATCCTATGTCTAACCTTTCCAATGGTTCAAGAATCAGGTCATTCTGACCTTCCTATAGTCAGTTATGGCCATTTGAACATTTACTGTTTATTTGGTCATTTTTCCAGGGCCAGATTAGGATTATCCGGATTCAAGCAGTTTTTAGGCCAGGTTAGGGACAGTTTTTGGGCATGGTTTCTTCATGCAAAATGGGGCATTATGACCCTAGTTTCATCTCCAATTGGCCTCACACTAATTGGAGTAACACAACTCTACTTATGGCTCAATAGTCACACTAGACTCATAAGTCCCAAAACCTGCATGAAAATGTAACACTCCCAATTTCAATTCCTCCCAACTCCCAAACTTCAATTGACATTCATAGCACTTCTAATAGTTAACAATTGGTCTCAACATCATTAATTTTCAAGTCATACACAAAGTTCCCAAAGTTAGGTCAAAACCCTAACTCAAAATCACAATCTCTTGCAAACACATGCCAATCAACTTAATTATTACATATACTCATCAATAACACTAATAAACTTAATTAATTTCATCAAAACCATCAAACCCCAACTCTTGTCATGGCTGCTGAATTCTAGGGTTCCATATACACATGGTATTTCTTTTTAATTTCATGCAAATTTGTCTTAATTTGACATACTTATACTAGTTAAAGAAGAAAATGGGGTGCATAGTGCACTAACCTTGTTTGTGTCCAACTTGGACTTGCTAAACTTTAAATTTTTCTTCACTTCTTGGCTGCCACTATCTTCCTCAATGTCTAAAAGTAAGTTTTAGTGAAGGGAGGTATGGATTTTAGGGTTAAATGGCATGGGAAATCAAGTTAGAAGAGAAAACAATGGTGAAAGCTTGGAGGGGGTGTTGGTTCGGCCATGGAAGAACAAAAAAGAAGAAGAAGACTAAATAGGATAAGAAGGAATTAATTGAAGTTGTCTTATATATATACACATATGTCTAAGTTTAATTGGCCTAATATTTTAATTATGTCATCTTATGTCATGCTTACATCATAATTAATTTCCTTTTTCTTTTCTTTCTTTTCCTTTCTTCTTTCTTTTCTCATTTCCATAAATAATTTCATAATTTTAATTTATTTTTATGTGTTTTAATCTCTCTCACTTAATTGACATTTAGGTCAAAATTCATCACTGGGGTGAAATGACCAAAATGCACTTTGTTGGACTTATCGAGTTATAACTGTCCTTACCGATTGGCTAAATTTTCTTGGATTTTTCTTTGGTATTTTTATTATCATTTAGACTTCATAATTCCTTCAATTTAATCCAAAATATTTATTTCACAGGATTCCTTGCGGGTCTGGGGTTGACAACGGTCTTCACAGTCGCTTCCCATTAGGGTCACCTATAACCGTGATCTCCGGCTCATTTAACTCATTTGCAATTCATTTCTTTTATTTTTCCTTAATTTTTTTTAGTCTTTATTCAGTCAATTTATGTCTCCTCACCCTAGTTTAAGTGTAGTTCTAGACTTTCTTGCTGTCCGAACAGACAGTAGAATGTACGGACTACCTAAAGTAAAGGCGTTACAAGTTTACTAAATGTTGAATCAATATTTTTCATGTTGATAGAAGAGTTGATCCCTTGGACTTTTGCAATGTTTGTGCTTTGTTTAATTTTTAGAATTAAAATTAAAAAAAAAATGCGTTCACTCATATCCAATTTATTAAAATTGCTCCTAACGATATTTTATTATGAGGGAGTAGACCACAAAATCCTCAAACATAACAATTACATAAAAATTGAAATACATATATAAATTAAATTCAGTGGGTAGACTTGATTGTGTTGCTAATATCAATAACAAATCGATATCTAACATCAGCTTTCAACATGCGTTCCATGGCAGTGTTCACATACTCAATTGGGATAACTTCAATGTCTGCTGTTATGTTGTGTTTGGCTGCAAAATTAATCATTTCTTGTGTTTCCTCCATTCCCCAATGCCACTACCTCCCACCATCTTCCTTCCTGTCAATAGTAAATATATATTTGACATTGTTAATTAATTTTTATTTGAATTATGAGTAAGAAGTAGACATATAGGAATGGACAATTACCCATTAACAAAGGAAAGGCTGCTAGCTCAAGTGGCTTCTCTGGAGCACCAACCAAAATCAGCTTTCCATTAGTCTTCAATAGCCCAATCAAAGGTACTAGAGGGTGCGTTGCAGACACCGTATCAATTATACCATCCATTGTGCCCATTGTAGCCTGTACCAGCAAGATTTATCAGGATCAGAAATTAAGTATACATGCACATAGGCAACTTCTCTTGAGTGTAAATTATAAATTATACGTACCTTCATTTGATCTTGGTCACGGCTAACCAAAAATGAATCAGCACCAAGATGTTCAACAGCCTCCTGTTTCTTGCTAGGTGAGGTGCTAATCACAGTCACCTTAACCCCATACCCTTGGCAAATTTCACTGCCATATGACCTAGCCCACCGAGGCCAACTACGCCCACATGCATGCCGGGCTTGTCAAGTCCATAATATTTTAAGGGGCTGTACACCGTGATTCCAGCACAAAGGAGAGGAGCAGTAGAATCAAGAGGCAAGGTATCTGGAATACGAACGATGAAGTGCTCATCGGCAACCATGATGTCAGAGTACCCGCCGTAAGTGATGGTTCCGTCATAGTACTTCGCACCATAGGTGAGTATCGTTTCTGCGCAGTAATTTTCAAGATTGTTCGTGCAGTTATGGCAGGAGTGGCATGATCCCACAATGCAGCCCACACCAACTTTATCTCCCACCTTGAATTTTTCCACTTTGCTGCCAACCTCTGTCACCACTCCCACAATCTCATGTCTGCATCATAAAATCACCAGAAAAGATCATTTTTAATATTGGTTGATGGGATTCCAACGCTTAACTTTACACCGTTAAACATTTTAATTGCTAATGTGATCAGAATACGTACCCAGGGACAAGAGGGTAAGTGGAAGTGCCCCATTCATTCTTGACCATGTGAAGGTCCGAGTGGCACATTCCACAGTAAAGAACCTTGAAACAAACGTCTTTCTCTCCTGTTGCCCTGCACAAACATGTCATTTATGGATAATTAGGAAGAACTGGATTATCGAATTTGTTCTCAGACATTTAAGAAAAAGAAGATTTGTTGATTTAAAAGAGACACAAGAAAGATTTATGGAATTATAAGAAGAAAAAGAACCTCCTGGAGAAGTTGAAGGGAGAAAGGACACCAGATTCGTCTCTTGCAGCCCATCCGAATGCCTGTTTGGGATGCTCTTCTTCTGGCAATTTGGCGACCATTTTTCTTCGCAAGAAATTTAGATGGAAAATACAATATAGCAAAGAGATTTGCAGATGAGTCGAAAGCAGATAGCTAGAATGCTATCTTCTGGTGATGAGTTAGGGTGTACGTTAACATAAATATATATAGTAGTTGGAAGTTGAAAGAATCTTGGTTGGGCGATGGAGTGATGACGTATTAGGTGAGCTTTTCCTCTTTGGGCCTTACGTATCGGCTGACCGAAGAGCCAGCCGCAAGACTAGGAAGAAGTCAAAAAAACACAGAAAATTTTAAAATAAGGCTGCTTACCTAATCAAATATGTAATAAAATAATAATTATATCAATTAAATTTAATAAGAGAATAACAGGCTCATTAAAAAAGATCTCATTTTTTTTCAAGTTATTATTATAATTATTTCTGTCTAATGACATCAAAAATTTAAATATTTACAAGTATAGCCTTTTAATCTAGTTCTTTTAATTGTGAACCAATTGATAGATTTTGAAATTTTAATTAAATTTTATTCAATTTTCGAATTAAAATTGGGAGTGTGCCCCTTGACATAGATGTCATCACACCTGACATTTTTTTATTATATTTGAGTGAGTACCACATGACATACACGAAATTAAAAATAAAGTTTAATCATAGAAAGGGTAAACTTGTAATATATCAAATTTCTTCCTGCACTTTCTTCATCCTCCTCCATCACCAACGATGTATCAAATCTAAGCTCTCTAGCCCCTGAAATCAAAACCATAACCCTCTCTCAATATTTCATTCTATTCTTCTTCTTTTTTCGGTCCAATAAGGCATCATATGCTCAAGATTCCTCCTCACAGACACTCTAATCTCAAGCGACTTACCTCCCGCATCGTTCAACTCATTCGTTGAAGATAGCTCCAACAAGTGTTTTCTCTTCCTCTTCAAATTCTCATTCCGATTCTCAACCCTAATTCTTGATTAATGATTATCCATTTTGCCTTAATTGATAGATTTTTTAGGAAATTGACGTTGCCAAGAGACAATATGCCAAGCTGAACCCAATTGATATGAATGCAGTGATGGAGGCCTGTGTTTGCTGCTACGATATTAATTCAGTTCTTCGAATATTTTGTGAGATGTTGAAGCCGGAAAGTTGTGGCGTTGATGGGATCACATATGGTACACTATTGAAGGTACTCCCGCTACTTCAAAATTTCCAAACATCAATATGAATCCTTCTTCTTAATTTGCTATTTGAAAGGGTTTGGGAGATGCTCGAAGAATCAATGAAGCATTTCAAATACTTGGTCCCTGGAACAAGGTTTTGTTTTCCCCCAAAACAATAGAATATGTTTTTTGCGTTACCATTACTATCATTGGGCTTACTTCTATTTGCCTTGCTTGCTCTGTTGTAGTGTAGGAGATATATGCTGCACTAATGGCCTTCTTGCACATTATGGTTTTTCACTTCTTGAAGGAGGCAATCCTCCTATCTTGATTGAATGCAAACTTGGCAGAGCAAAATGCAGATAATGATGGAATGTGCTATGCATCAAACTCGTGAAGGGGAAGGAAAAATCATCAACCTGATGATAATAGCTGCTTTGAAGAAGGAAGAAGAAAGAATGAACTTTTAATTTAGGGCATAGGATTATGGAAGTTGCAAATTTAGCCTTTTTTTTTTTTTTTTTTTTAACTTGCTATGTAGGACTTACCCAAAATATAATAAAAAATTGTCAGTTGTGATGACACCTTAGCAGGGTAATCCCCTCCGATTTCAATTTCAAATATGAATAAAATTTAATCAAATTTTTAAAATCTGATTAATTGATTCAAAATTAGAAAAATTTGATTAAAACACTATAGCTCGCAAAGGCTTGGATTGTTGGCTCCATTAGGCCCTTTTTTTTCATATTTTCTATAAATAATTGGTTCTCTCACAATAATCCGATTCTTGAATTTATGCTTTGAGTTCTATCAAAAGATTGAAAGATCATTAGTTGAGAGGCCTTTTATTAGTTTTTTAATTTTTAATGTTTGTCTCTATATTGTATGGAGTCAGTGACAAATGCAAAAAGTCAATTGAGAGGTCCAATTAAAATATGTTACTTATAAAAATAACATGCATAAAATAAATATAAGTTAAACAAAAGAATTTCTAATACAAAATTAATATGCTGTTATAATTAATTGAATTACAATGCTAGTAGTTTATTATTTGTTAAATAAAATTTATTCATAATAATTTTATTGTCAATACTTGTAAATACATCTATTTTAATATAAATTACCCAACAATCATTCAACAGTTCATTGCTCCTCTATTATAAAGTGAACTTTTAATAACATATCACTTAAATATGAATATATTTCATAAAATTATTACTAAATATCTCATAATTTTAACGTGACTGAATTACAATGACAAAAATTAGTTAATAATATTGTTAGGCAATTAAAAAAAAGAAAGAAGAGCATGTTGGAATTTCTTAAGAAAATTGGTTAACGCTCATCCCAAAAGCTATAAAGTTTGATAAGTTCTCAAAACTATAAAAAAACAAACTACACTTGTTTCAAACCAATATAAAATTTTAACATATCTCTTACGCTCAAAACTGAACATCTAAAGTAAAAATAAATAGATTTTATTTTATATTTTATATTTTATTTTAAAGATAATTGAATATAAGCTACAAATTTCTTAAATCTTTAATAGAATTTATATATATATACACAAACATATAGCTGTGTAATTGAAGTAAGAAAGCTTATAAACAAGTATGCAATTGTACCCAAGCCGTTGGTGCTCATTATTTATTAATCAAATGAAAAAAGTAGAATTTCTTTATACTTTGGAAAGGCAAAGTCGCTGGGTTTTGTTGAGGAAATTAACTCTGCAATATTGCTGGTGGACTAAAGAAACTTAAAGAGTTTGGCAAACTACTAATATACCCTTGTAAAAATATGAAATTCCAGGGAAAATGCTCCCTTCCTAGCATAGGTCTGTTACTGTATGGAGTATTTATTTTGTTTTTATCTTGTTTTTTGTATGGGTACGCAGTCTGTGGAGGAATTGTTTTGTGGACAGGTACGTAGTGTTTGTTCTGTGAAATTAGCTATTCAATTCTTTCGGTATAAAAGATCCAACGAGTAGTCCAATCACCTTAAAGATCTATCTCTTTTAACATACTCATCTTCTAATTTATTTTATTTTATTAAGATTTCATTTTAAACCAGCTAATTCTGCTATGCTACACACACACACAGATATATATATAAAGTATTGCTTAAAATTCAATTTCACAATAAATTTAATTTAATTTATTTTTTTAAAATTTTTTTATCTAAATTAATTTAAAAGTTTAAAATTTAATTTAGTTCAAAAATAAAAAAAAATTAAGTTTTTTATTTTTAAATTTAAATTAAATTAAACTTTTTAAATTTAAATCAAAAAATTAAAAAATTTACTACAAATTTTAACTTATTAACTAAATTAAATTTAAATTAAAATTTTTACGTTAATCTAAATAAAAAGTTAAATTAAATTTAAATTAAAACATATCAATTAGTATAAGCAAAAAGTTTAAAAGAAATTAAATTAAAGATTCCCAATAAATACAAAGAGAAAAATTAAACATTTTACCTTAAAATGGAGAAAAGTAATTTTATTATTATATAAGCTAGAAATTAATATTTGAGTACAGACAAATATTTCTTTTAATTATTTCTAAACCAGTTGCTGGAACTGGAATTGTTTTGAAAAATACATTTTCAGCAAAAACTATTTTCAAACATCAAAAAGCCTATCTGTTCCAACTAAACAGCATAACATATATATATATTTTTTTTAAAGACAAAAAAAAAAAAAGAGAGAAAACAAAAGGGTCCGTCAGAATAAGCTACAAACTCACGAAAGTCACTCGACAAACCATGCCATTCACTATGGCCATTGAGAATCTCTCGCCCCAAATGAACTTAGAATCCACCGTTTTTAACATAAAATCCAAGCGCCTCATTGCATAGAATGGCTCACGGCTACTTGAACCTCTCTTTTTCACCCTCCTTTCATGTGATAGAGGCAATCCAGTCCATTACAAAGAAGTCCAAAAGGGATGGCTGCTCCGATCGTGGTTTGGCATGGGTAGATCTTGAAGTAGAAGTGGCCCCTCTTCCTATTCCGCTTCCTCTGCCCACAGTAGATGGTGGCGAGCAAGTTTAGGTGCAAGTGCTCGTTTTTCTTTGGAACCAAATATTGATCCAAGATCTTGATTTCTTATCATTATATGGACCCAAAGCAGACATACCTTGATTTTGTTTCATGAAACCAATTGATTTCTGAGGATTATGACCACTATTCAAACTACCAGCACTCATTGTAGAAATCCCTTGGTTTGATTTCAACAGCTCAGATGAACTTTGATTTCAACAGCTAGGCATATTGCTTAGTGGTGTATAAATTGAAATAAAAATAACTAAGTAATTGAAATAATTATTTTCACGTATAACCTTATAAAGAAATATAGAATTTCATTAATTTAAAATCTTTTACATGTTTATAGAACTTTGGAAGCAATTAAATTAATCAGGATCTTTTTTGTTCGTTTATTCCATGTTCAGTCTTATTACTCATACCTGTGATCTCTTCGTGTACTTATTTAAATTTAAGGCTTATTACTCTTATCTGTGCCCAAGTAATCCATAACAAACTATAAAGACTGGATACAAGGAATATACTAGTTAAATATCCGTATGTCTAACATGTATACATCTGTCATGTTAGGCACAAGGCCAGCGAGCAGGCATAAAGTCAAAAATAAAATCAGGCACAATGGCTAATGGGCAGGCATGAAGCTTGAAGAACAACCATATCAGACATATGTTGTCTATCAATGATCATTCTTGTGGGTAATCTTGCAACAGTAATCTCTAATTGGTATACCAATCGATCCATGCTATATATATAAGTCTAAGTATACTTTGGACAAATTAGTATTATTAAGTACTTGTAATTTCATTATTTCATGATATGTACTAATTGTGTTTCATAACATTTTCATGTCACTTGTAAAGGGAAACATAAGTCCCACATATATATTCATATTATTTTTATGTTTAACAAGTCATTTTGATTAATTTTATATCATATGCTAAGTTATTTTATGAACCTTTCTCAAGGTCCAGATTTGGTGTCTTTACTTCACCTAGCAAATTGTTCAAGATGTGGCCACTGTTTGGCCACACTTCCTTCATGGAAGTTGTTCCTCTATGTCTTGTCTTTGTTTTCCTTCTTGATTCATGTCATTTGGAGTTTTAGAACTCAAGTTATGGTCAAATAACCAAAACTGGTTCATTAACTCACTCTAGTTCCAGTTGTAGATAGATTCTAGAATCAATTTTTTCCTAATTATTTAGACATATTACAGCCACTTTTAGGCCTAATATTCTTCATAGGAGTTATTACTCTATGTCTTAAGATCACTCAGATTTAAGATTTGCAATTTTTCAAGTTTTATAGAATTAATTATAGCAAATTAACTGGCCTGGACTCAAGTACCCTGTGCCTTCAGGATTCCAAGTTCAAGTCAGTGGCTTTGTCTCTCATTTTAGGGTTCTTACACTCAAAATTTGAGGAAAGTTTATAAATCAAAGTTGGAGCCCTGTCTCTTAGGTTTTCAGAACAGTTTGGCTCATCCCAATTTGAGTTTTTTACTAAAAGTTATAGTATAAACACTGTTCTAGAGTCAAGTGATTTTTTGGTTCTATTTCAGGTTTTAGCATACTGACTTGTCCTAGTTAATTGACTTAGTTCCATTGGGTTCTAGGTTTTGGTCAAAACACCAAAATTGTAGTTTTAGGTCTTATAGAGACTTTGACTTTTGTTTCACTGCATTTTCAGTTTTGTGGATCGAGTTATGGTATTTTTGCCAAAACTGGTCGGATAGGTTCAAGTCCAGAATTTCTGGTCAGTTTGGTTCTGGACAGAATTGGTGACCTAAATTGTGCTAGGAATTTGGTTGGGTTAGAGGTAGAATTAGGTTCTGTATTCTTCATGAAAAATGTGATCCTATGTCTAACCTTTCCAATGGTTCAAGAATCAGGTCATTCTGACCTTCCTATAGTCAGTTATGGCCATTTGAACATTTACTGTTTATTTGGTCATTTTTCCAGGGCCAGATTAGGATTATCCGGATTCAAGCAGTTTTTAGGCTAGGTTAGGGACAGTTTTTGGGCATGGTTTCTTCATGCAAAATGGGGCATTATGACCCTAGTTTCATCTCCAATTGGCCTCACACTAATTGGAGTAACACAACTCTACTTATGGCTCAATAGTCACACTAGACTCATAAATCCCAAAACCTGCATGAAAATGTAACACTCCCAATTTCAATTCCTCCCAACTCCAAAACTTCAATTGACATTCATAGCACTTCTAATAGTTAACAATTGGTCTCAACATCATTAATTTTCAAGTCATACACAAAGTTCCCAAAGTTAGGTCAAAACCCTAACTCAAAATCACAATCTCTTGCAAACACATGCCAATCAACTTAATTATTACATATACTCATCAATAACACTAATAAACTTAATTAATTTCATCAAAACCATCAAACCCCAACTCTTATCATGGCTGCTGAATTCTAGGGTTCCATATACACATGGTATTTCTTTTTAATTTCATGCAAATTTGTCTTATTTTGACATACTTATACTAGTTAAAGAAGAAAATGGGGTGCATAGTGCACTAACCTTGTTTGTGTCCAACTTGGACTTGCTAAACTTTAAATTTTTCTTCACTTCTTGGCTGCCACTATCTTCCTCAATGTCTAAAAGTAAGTTTTAGTGAAGGGAGGTATGGATTTTAGGGTTAAATGGCATGGGAAATCAAGTTAGAAGAGAAAACAATGGTGAAAGCTTGGAGGGGGTGTTGGTTCGGCCATGGAAGAACAAAAAAGAAGAAGAAGACTAAATAGGATAAGAAGGAATTAATTGAAGTTGTCTTATATATATACACATATGTCTAAGTTTAATTGGCCTAATATTTTAATTATGTCATCTTATGTCATGCTTACATCATAATTAATTTCCTTTTTCTTTTCTTTCTTTTCCTTTCATCTTTCTTTTCTCATTTCCATAAATAATTTCATAATTTTAATTTATTTTTATGTGTTTTAATCTCTCTCACTTAATTGACATTTAGGTCAAAATTCATCACTGGGGTGAAATGACCAAAATGCACTTTGTTGGACTTATCGAGTTATAACTGTCCTTACCGATTGGCTAAATTTTCTTGGATTTTTCTTTGGTATTTTTATTATCATTTAGACTTCATAATTCCTTCAATTTAATCCAAAATATTTATTTCACAGGATTCCTTGCGGGTCTGGGGTTGACAACGGTCTTCACAGTCGCTTCCCATTAGGGTCACCTATAACCGTGATCTCCGGCTCATTTAACTCATTTGCAATTCATTTCTTTTATTTTTCCTTAATTTTTTTTAGTCTTTATTCAGTCAATTTATGTCTCCTCACCCTAGTTTAAGTGTAGTTCTAGACTTTCTTGCTGTCCGAACAGACAGTAGAATGTACGGACTACCTAAAGTAAAGGCGTTACAAGTTTACTAAATGTTGAATCAATATTTTTCATGTTGATAGAAGAGTTGATCCCTTGGACTTTTGCAATGTTTGTGCTTTGTTTAATTTTTAGAATTAAAATTAAAAAAAAAATGCGTTCACTCATATCCAATTTATTAAAATTGCTCCTAACGATATTTTATTATGAGGGAGTAGACCACAAAATCCTCAAACATAACAATTACATAAAAATTGAAATACATATATAAATTAAATTCAGTGGGTAGACTTGATTGTGTTGCTAATATCAATAACAAATCGATATCTAACATCAGCTTTCAACATGCGTTCCATGGCAGTGTTCACATACTCAATTGGGATAACTTCAATGTCTGCTGTTATGTTGTGTTTGGCTGCAAAATTAATCATTTCTTGTGTTTCCTCCATTCCCCCAATGCCACTACCTCCCACCATCTTCCTTCCTGTCAATAGTAAATATATATTTGACATTGTTAATTAATTTTTATTTGAATTATGAGTAAGAAGTAGACATATAGGAATGGACAATTACCCATTAACAAAGGAAAGGCTGCTAGCTCAAGTGGCTTCTCTGGAGCACCAACCAAAATCAGCTTTCCATTAGTCTTCAATAGCCCAATCAAAGGTACTAGAGGGTGCGTTGCAGACACCGTATCAATTATACCATCCATTGTGCCCATTGTAGCCTGTACCAGCAAGATTTATCAGGATCAGAAATTAAGTATACATGCACATAGGCAACTTCTCTTGAGTGTAAATTATAAATTATACGTACCTTCATTTGATCTTGGTCACGGCTAACCAAAAATGAATCAGCACCAAGATGTTCAACAGCCTCCTGTTTCTTGCTAGGTGAGGTGCTAATCACAGTCACCTTAACCCCCATACCCTTGGCAAATTTCACTGCCATATGACCTAGCCCACTGAGGCCAACTACGCCCACATGCATGCCGGGCTTGTCAAGTCCATAATATTTTAAGGGCTGTACACCGTGATTCCAGCACAAAGGAGAGGAGCAGTAGAATCAAGAGGCAAGGTATCTGGAATACGAACGATGAAGTGCTCATCGGCAACCATGATGTCAGAGTACCCGCCGTAAGTGATGGTTCCGTCATAGTACTTCGCACCATAGGTGAGTATCGTTTCTGCGCAGTAATTTTCAAGATTGTTCGTGCAGTTATGGCAGGAGTGGCATGATCCCACAATGCAGCCCACACCAACTTTATCTCCCACCTTGAATTTTTCCACTTTGCTGCCAACCTCTGTCACCACTCCCACAATCTCATGTCTGCATCATAAAATCACCAGAAAAGATCATTTTTAATATTGGTTGATGGGATTCCAACGCTTAACTTTACACCGTTAAACATTTTAATTGCTAATGTGATCAGAATACGTACCCAGGGACAAGAGGGTAAGTGGAAGTGCCCCATTCATTCTTGACCATGTGAAGGTCCGAGTGGCACATTCCACAGTAAAGAACCTTGAAACAAACGTCTTTCTCTCCTGTTGCCCTGCACAAACATGTCATTTATGGATAATTAGGAAGAACTGGATTATCGAATTTGTTCTCAGACATTTAAGAAAAAGAAGATTTGTTGATTTAAAAGAGACACAAGAAAGATTTATGGAATTATAAGAAGAAAAAGAACCTCCTGGAGAAGTTGAAGGGAGAAAGGACACCAGATTCGTCTCTTGCAGCCCATCCGAATGCCTGTTTGGGATGCTCTTCTTCTGGCAATTTGGCGACCATTTTTCTTCGCAAGAAATTTAGATGGAAAATACAATATAGCAAAGAGATTTGCAGATGAGTCGAAAGCAGATAGCTTGAATGCTAGCTTCTGGTGATGGGTTAGGGGGTACGTGCCCATCAATATATATAGTAGTTGGAAGTTGAAAGAATCTTGGTTGGGCGATGGAGTGATGACGTATTAGGTGAGCTTTTCCTCTTTGGGCCTTACGTATCGGCTGACCGAAGAGCCAGCCGCAAGACTAGGAAGAAGTCAAAAAAACACAGAAAATTTTAAAATAAGGCTGCTTACCTAATCAAATATGTAATAAAATAATAATTATATCAATTAAATTTAATAAGAGAATAACAGGCTCATTAAAAAAGATCTCATTTTTTTTCAAGTTATTATTATAATTATTTCTGTCTAATGACATCAAAAATTTAAATATTTACAAGTATAGCCTTTTAATCTAGTTCTTTTAATTGTGAACCAATTGATAGATTTTGAAATTTTAATTAAATTTTATTCAATTTTCGAATTAAAATTGGGATTGTGCCCCTTGACATATATGTCATCACACCTGACATTTTTTTATTATATTTGAGTGAGTACCACATGACATACACGAAATTAAAAAAAAAAAAGTTTAATCATAGAAAGGGTAAACTTGTAATATATCAAATTTCTTCCTGCACTTTCTTCATCCTCCTCCATCACCAACGATGTATCAAATCTAAGCTCTCTAGCCCCTGAAATCAAAACCATAACCCTCTCTCAATATTTCATTCTATTCTTCTTCTTTTTTCGGTCCAATAAGGCATCATATGCTCAAGATTCCTCCTCACAGACACTCTAATCTCAAGCGACTTACCTCCCGCATCGTTCAACTCATTCGTTGAAGATAGCTCCAACAAGTGTTTTCTCTTCCTCTTCAAATTCTCATTCCGATTCTCAACCCTAATTCTTGATTAATGATTATCCATTTTGCCTTAATTGATAGATTTTTTAGGAAATTGACGTTGCCAAGAGACAATATGCCAAGCTGAACCCAATTGATATGAATGCAGTGATGGAGGCCTGTGTTTGCTGCTACGATATTAATTCAGTTCTTCGAATATTTTGTGAGATGTTGAAGCCGGAAAGTTGTGGCGTTGATGGGATCACATATGGTACACTATTGAAGGTACTCCCGCTACTTCAAAATTTCCAAACATCAATATGAATCCTTCTTCTTAATTTGCTATTTGAAAGGGTTTGGGAGATGCTCGAAGAATCAATGAAGCATTTCAAATACTTGGTCCCTGGAACAAGGTTTTGTTTTCCCCCAAAACAATAGAATATGTTTTTTGCGTTACCATTACTATCATTGGGCTTACTTCTATTTGCCTTGCTTGCTCTGTTGTAGTGTAGGAGATATATGCTGCACTAATGGCCTTCTTGCACATTATGGTTTTTCACTTCTTGAAGGAGGCAATCCTCCTATCTTGATTGAATGCAAACTTGGCAGAGCAAAATGCAGATAATGATGGAATGTGCTATGCATCAAACTAGTGAAGGGGAAGGAAAAATCATCAACCTGATGATAATAGCTGCTTTGAAGAAGGAAGAAGAAAGAATGAACTTTTAATTTAGGGTATAGGATTATGGAAGTTGCAAATTTAGCCTTTCTTTAGGGTTTTCTTTTTTTTTTTTTTTTTTTTTTTAGCTTGCTATGTGTCATGTAAGACTCACCCAAAATATAATAAAAAATTATCAGTTTTAATGACACCTTAGCAGGGCAATCCCCTCCGATTTCAATTTCAAATCTGAATAAAATTTAATCAAAATTTTAAAATCTGATTAATTGATTCAAAATTAGAAAATTTTGATTAAAACACTTTTGCTAGCAAAGGCTTGAATTGTTGGCTCCATTAGGCCCTTTTTTTTCATATTTTCTATAAATAATTGGTTCTCTCACAATAATCTGATTCTTGAATTTATGCTTTGAGTTCTATCAAAAGATTGAAAGGTCTTTAGTTGAGAGGCCTTTTATTAGTTTTTTAATTTTTAATGTTTGTCTCTATATTGTATGGAGTCAGTGACAAATGCAAAAAGTCAATTGAGAGGTCCAATTAAAATATGTTACTTATAAAAATAACATGCATAAAATAAATATAAGTTAAACAAAAGAATTTCTAATACAAAATTAATATGCTGTTATAATTAATTGAATTACAATGCTAGTAGTTTATTATTTGTTAAATGAAATTTATTCATAATAATTTTATTGTCAATACTTATAAATACATCTATTTTAATATAAATTACCAAACAATCATTCAACAGTTCATTGCTCGTCTATTATAAAGTGAACTTTTAATAACATATCACTTAAATATGAATATATTTCATAAAATTATTACTAAATATCTCATAATTTTAACGTGATTGAACTACAATGACAAAAATTAGTTAATAATATTGTTAGGCAATTAAAAAAAAGAAAGAAGAGCATGTTGGAATTTCTTAAGAAAATTGGTTGAAGCTCATCCCAAAAGCTATCAAGGGGGAGAAGTGCTCAAAGCCTTATAAAAAACACACTACTCTTGTTTCAAACCAATATAAAATTTTAACATATCTCTCACGCTCAAAACTGAACATCTAAAGCAAAAAATAGATAGATTTTATTACATATTTTATATTTTAATTTAAAGAGAATTGAATATAAGCCACAAATTTCTTAAATCTTTAATAGAATTTTTTTATATATATATACACAAACATATAGCTGTGTAATTGAAGTAAGAAAGCTTATAAACAAGTATGCAATTGTACCCAAGCCGTTGGTGCTCATTATTTATTAATCAAATGAAAAAAGTAGAATTTCTTTATACTTTGGAAAGGCAAAGTCGCTGGGTTTTGTTGAGGAAATTAACTCTGCAATATTGCTGGTGGACTAAAGAAACTTAAAGAGTTTGGCAAACTACTAATATACCCTTGTAAAAATATGAAATTCCAGGGAAAATGCTCCCCTTCCCTAGCATAGGTCTGTTACTGTATGGAGTATTTATTTTGTTTTTATCTTGTTTTTTGTATGGGTACGCAGTCTGTGGAGGAATTGTTTTGTGGACAGGTACGTAGTGTTTGTTCTGTGAAATTAGCTATTCAATTCTTTCGGTATAAAAGATCCAACGAGTAGTCCAATCACCTTAAAGATCTATCTCTTTTAACATACTCATCTTCTAATTTATTTTATTTTATTAAGATTTCATTTTAAACCAGCTAATTCTGCTATGCTACACACACACACAGATATATATATAAAGTATTGCTTAAAATTCAATTTCACAATAAATTTAATTTAATTTATTTTTTTAAAATTTTTTTATCTAAATTAATTTAAAAGTTTAAAATTTAATTTAGTTCAAAAATAAAAAAAAATTAAGTTTTTTATTTTTAAATTTAAATTAAATTAAACTTTTTAAATTTAAATCAAAAAATTAAAAAATTTACTACAAATTTTAACTTATTAACTAAATTAAATTTAAATTAAAATTTTTACGTTAATCTAAATAAAAAGTTAAATTAAATTTAAATTAAAACATATCAATTAGTATAAGCAAAAAGTTTAAAAGAAATTAAATTAAAGATTCCCAATAAATACAAAGAGAAAAATTAAACATTTTACCTTAAAATGGAGAAAAGTAATTTTATTATTATATAAGCTAGAAATTAATATTTGAGTACAGACAAATATTTCTTTTAATTATTTCTAAACCAGTTGCTGGAACTGGAATTGTTTTGAAAAATACATTTTCAGCAAAAACTATTTTCAAACATCAAAAAGCCTATCTGTTCCAACTAAACAGCATAACATATATATATATATATTTTTTTTTAAAGACAAAAAAAAAAAAGAGAGAAAACAAAAGGGTCCGTCAGAATAAGCTACAAACTCACGAAAGTCACTCGACAAACCATGCCATTCACTATGGCCATTGAGAATCTCTCGCCCCAAATGAACTTAGAATCCACCGTTTTTAACATAAAATCCAACTGCCTCGCTGCATAGAATGGCTCACGGCTACTTGAACCTCTCTTTTTTCACCCCTCCTTTCATGTGATAGAGGCAATCCAGTCCATTACAGCAAGTCCAAAAGGGATGGCTGCTCCGACTGTGGTTTGGCATGGGTAGATCTTGAAGTAGAAGTGGCCCCTCTTCCTATTCCGCTTCCTCTGCCCACAGCAGTAGATGGTGGCGGAGCAAGTTTAGGTGCAAGCTGCTCGTTTTTGCTGGAACCAAATATTGATCCAAGATCTGTTGATTTCTTATCATTATATGGACCCAAAGCAGACATACCTTGATTTTGTTTCATGAAACCAATTGATTTCTGAGGATTATGACCACTATTCAAACTACCAGCACTCATTGTAGAAATCCCTTGGTTTGATTTCAACAGCTCAGATGAACTTTGATTTCAACAGCTAAGCATATTGCTTAGTGGTGTATAAATTGAAATAAAAATAACTAAGTAATTGAAATAATTATTTTCACGTATAACCTTATAAAGAAATATAGAATTTCATTAATTTAAAATCTTTTACATGTTTATAGAACTTTGGAAGCAATTAAATTAATCAGGATCTTTTTTGTTCGTTTATTCCATGTTCAGTCTTATTACTCATACCTGTGATCTCTTCGTGTACTTATTTAAATTTAAGGCTTATTACTCTTATCTGTGCCCAAGTAATCCATAACAAACTATAAAGACTGGATACAAGGAATATACTAGTTAAATATCCGTATGTCTAACATGTATACATCTGTCATGTTAGGCACAAGGCCAGCGAGCAGGCATAAAGTCAAAAATAAAATCAGGCACAATGGCTAATGGGCAGGCATGAAGCTTGAAGAACAACCATATCAGACATATGTTGTCTATCAATGATCATTCTTGTGGGTAGTACTGCAACCAGTAATCTCTAATTGGTATACCAATCGATCCATGCTATATATATAAGTCTAAGTATACTTTGGACAAATTAGTATTATTAAGTACTTGTAATTTCATTATTTCATGATATGTACTAATTGTGTTTCATAACATTTTCATGTCACTTGTAAAGGGAAACATAAGTCCCACATATATATTCATATTATTTTTATGTTTAACAAGTCATTTTGATTAATTTTATATCATATGCTAAGTTATTTTATGAACCTTTCTCAAGGTCCAGATTTGGTGTCTTTACTAGCAAATTGTTCAAGATGTGGCCACTGTTTGGCCACACTTCCTTCATGGAAGTTGTTCCTCTATGTCTTGTCTTTGTTTTCCTTTTTGATTCATGTCATTTGGAGTTTTAGAACTCAAGTTATGGTCAAATAACCAAAACTGGTTCATTAACTCACTCTAGTTCCAGTTGCAGGTAGATTCTAGAATCAATTTTTTCCTAATTATTTAGATATATTACAGCCACTTTTAGGCCTAATATTCTTCATAGGAGTTATTACTCTATGTCTTAAGATCACTCAGATTTAAGATTTGCAATTTTTCAAGTTTTATAGAATTAATTATAGCAAATTAACTGGCCTGGACTCAAGTACCTTGTGCCTTCAGGATTCCAAGTTCAAGTCAGTGGCTTTGTCTCTCATTTTAGGGTTCTTACACTCAAAATTTGAGGAAAGTTTATAAATCAAAGTTGGAGCCCTGTCTCTTAGGTTTTCAGAACAGTTTGGCTCATCCCAATTTGAGTTTTTTACTAAAAGTTATAGTATAAACACTGTTCTAGAGTCAAGTGATTTTTTGGTTCTATTTCAGGTTTTAGCATACTGACTTGTCCTAGTTAATTGACTTAGTTCCATTGGGTTCTAGGTTTTGGTCAAAACACCAAAATTGTAGTTTTAGGTCTTATAGAGACTTTGACTTTTGTTTCACTGCATTTTCAGTTTTGTGGATCGAGTTATGGTATTTTTGCCAAAACTGGTCGGATAGGTTCAAGTCCAGAATTTCTGGTCAGTTTGGTTCTGGACAGAATTGGTGACCTAAATTGTGCTAGGAATTTGGTTGGGTTAGAGGTAGAATTAGGTTCTGTATTCTTCATGAAAAATGTGATCCTATGTCTAACCTTTCCAATGGTTCAAGAATCAGGTCATTCTGACCTTCCTATAGTCAGTTATGGCCATTTGAACATTTACTGTTTATTTGGTCATTTTTCCAGGGCCAGATTAGGATTATCCGGATTCAAGCAGTTTTTAGGCTAGGTTAGGGACAGTTTTTGGGCATGGTTTCTTCATGCAAAATGGGGCATTATGACCCTAGTTTCATCTCCAATTGGCCTCACACTAATTGGAGTAACACAACTCTACTTATGGCTCAATAGTCACACTAGACTCATAAATCCCAAAACCTGCATGAAAATGTAACACTCCCAATTTCAATTCCTCCCAACTCCCAAACTTCAATTGACATTCATAGCACTTCTAATAGTTAACAATTGGTCTCAACATCATTAATTTTCAAGTCATACACAAAGTTCCCAAAGTTAGGTCAAAACCCTAACTCAAAATCACAATCTCTTGCAAACACATGCCAATCAACTTAATTATTACATATACTCATCAATAACACTAATAAACTTAATTAATTTCATCAAAACCATCAAACCCCAACTCTTGTCATGGCTGCTGAATTCTAGGGTTCCATATACACATGGTATTTCTTTTTAATTTCATGCAAATTTGTCTTAATTTGACATACTTATACTAGTTAAAGAAGAAAATGGGGTGCATAGTGCACTAACTGTAACGTCCTCACCAAAGGTAGTCCGTATATTTTACTGTTCTGATGACTAATGTCTGTACGGACAATAAAAATGTCTGGAACTACACTTAAACTATAGTGAGGAGGCATAAATTAATGAAATAAATATTAAAAAAATATAGGAAAAATTTTCAGAAATAAAATAAAATTTAGAGAATTTATTTATTTGGTACAAAAATAATAAAAATAACCCGATATGCACCATGAAAGGCATTTTGGTCATTTCACCCCTAGATGTGAATTTTGACTTAAATGTCAAATTAAAATTGGAAATAGAATAATTAACATAAATTAATTTTATGAATTTGAAATTGAAAAATGAGAAGAGAAAGAAAAAGAAAAGAAAAGAAAAGAAAAGAAAAGGAAAGAAAAGAAAAGAAAGGAAAGAAAAGAAAAGAAAGGAAAGAAAAGAAAAGAAAGGAAATAGATTTATGAAATTTAAAAACAATAAAGTACACATAAATATATATATAAATACCCACAAGAGACAAAACCCACCAACCCTCTTCTTCTTCCTCTTCTCTCTCCCTCCTTGCCGTCTCCCTTAGTGTCTCCCTCCCTCCATTTTTGTTCTTCTTAAAGCTTGATTTTCCAAGCTTTCTCCTCCCCAAAACCCATAGACCCCTTCACAAAAAATTTAGCCCACACCATAAGGAAGCTTTAGATACCCATTAGAAGAAGAAAGATTAAAGTTTGAAGTGGGTCACAAGAGGTTAGTGCACTAATCCCTCTTCTTCTCTTTATTAAACATGAAAAGCATGTTTAGCTAAGCATAAATACCATTAAAACAAAAAGAAAAACTAGAGGAAAGAACCCTTGAATTTTTGGCAGCCATGGAACTTGAAATTTATTGTTTTTAAGTGATGAAAAATGGTTCTATGAGAATGTATAATTAGTTGAAATGTTTGGGTGTTTGATTGTGTAAATTTGAAACTTTGAAAACTAGGGTTTGTGTAAATGTTGAGGACTTTGTGTAAAATGTTGAAATTGATCTATTGGGATGAGATTGTTGCTTATAGAAGTGTATTGCATGCAAATTGAAGTAAGGAAGTTGGAGGAGGTTGAGTTTTGGAAGTGTCAATTTTCTGCAGGTTGTGTTTGTTGAGGGCAGTGTACATTTTAGGCCATAAATAAAATTGTGTGACCCCAATTGGTATAAGGCCAATTGGAGGTGAAACTAGACCCAAAATAGCCCATTTTCCATGAAGAAACCATGCCCAAATTCTGTCCAAAACTTGACCTAAATACTGTCCAAATTCGGATTTCCCTGCAACCCAACCCAGAAAATGACCAAATGAACAGTACGTGTTCATTTGGTCATAACTCTCTCTATACTGGTCCAATTGACCTAAAATTTTAACCATGGAAAGTTTAGACATAGGGCTACATTTTTCATGAAGACCACTTAACCCAGTTTTGCCTTTAACAAATTCAAATTGTTAGCACAAGTTGGGTCACTGAAACTGCCAACCCAGAAAATGACCAAATGAACAGTACGTGTTCATTTGGTCATAACTCTCTCTATACTGGTCCAATTGACCTAAAATTTTAACCATGGAAATTTTAGACATAGGGCTACACTTTTCATGAAGACCACTTAACCCAGTTTTGCCTTTAACCAATTCAAATTATTAGCACAAATTGGGTCACTGAAACTGCCAACCCAGAAAATGACCAAAATACTGTTCCTTTGGTATGCTTGACCAGTTTTGGCAAAAATGCCATAACTTGGTCTCCAAAGCTGCAAATTGAGTGAAACTAGTGCCAAAAGTTTTATAAGACATAGCACAACAATTTTTATGTTTTGACCAAGCTCTAGAAACCATTGCATCCTAGGGAAAATATTAGCCAAAGTTAGGAATTGAAATCTAGAAAATGTTAAGTTGAACCCAGAATGCCATTTGATACCTGTGTGTTCATTTGGCCATAACTCCCACTAGGAAATTCCATTTGAGATTTGCCAATATGATCTAGAAACATGATACTTAGGGATACAATATTGATTTAGACACCTTTGCCAAATTCTAAGTGTAAAGACCCTAAAAAGAGGGTCAAACATACTGCCCTGAAGTTGATTTTTGCCCTTATAGGACTGAGAGTCCAGGTTAATACATTGACCATAACTCACTATACCAAGCTTGAAAAATTATGAAATTGTACCTGGGAGTCCCTAAGACATAGAGGAACATATCTTGTGAAGGAACCTAAGTCTAAAAATGACAATAAGATGATCAAATGACTGGTCAAGGTTTATTGACTAGAAATTGTAAATTCTGGACAGCTTAGAGGCAAAGGGACCAATTATGGTATTTTGACCATAACTTGAGTTCTATAACTCCAAATTCAGTGATTCAAAAACTAAAATTCAAGTTTAAACATAGAGGAACAATTGTTATGAAGGAAGTGTGACTAAATAGACATCCTAACCTAGTCAAATTCCTAGATAAAAATAACACATCAACATGAACCTAAAGAAAGGTTCATGGGAAAAATGCTATATATGATAATTAAAATACTCATAAGGATAATTAAATATTAAAAATGATATGAATATGTAAATTGGGACTAATGTCCCATTAATATGAAATTAATGGTACCAATGAATAGTACTAGAAAATAGTAACAGTGAATAGTGCTAAAATAATTAAAAATGTTTAATTGCCCATAGTATACCTAGACTTATTTATTTAGTTTGGATAAATTGGTATACCAATTAGGGACCACAGATAGCAGTACTGCTTATAGAGCAAATCATGAACTGACAATATATGTCTGATATGATTGTTCTACAGGCTATATGCCTACTTACTGGCCATTGTGCCTACTTTATTTCTGGCTTTACAAGCTGGCGATAGTCTCGTGCCCGACGGTGGCCTCGTGCTGATGGATGTATCTGAGGGTAGACATATGGCTGTCTAACCCGTATACTCCCGTGTATCCAGCTTTTATAATTTGTTATAGGATTCTTGGGCATTGATAATAATTAATTAATACTGAATATACAATAAGTAAACAGGAAAGACCCCAATAATTTTAATTGATTCCAAAGTGTAAAAAAATGTAAAAGACCCAGAATTTATGATTTGTAAATATTATTTCAATTGTTTAATTATTATTATTATAAATTATGCACCACTAAGCGTTATGCTTAGCGCGTTGGTTTTCCATCGCGTAGGTACTGAAGATCAGCAGCCGCCACAGTAGTATTCGGACAGAGTTTCGACCAGATCTGCCACCGATCAGAGTCACCTCATCAGTCTTTTGTATTTTGGTAGGGCCCATGTGTAGCCTAGTATTTTGGTTCATTATGTCTAGTCATTATGTAATTACTAGTTTATGATGTATTTTATTTTGGACTTGAAATGAAAACTTATAATTTATTATCTATGAATTTCAATATGAATGCAATAGATGACACTTCATTTTGAGATCTCATAAATAGTTGCGAATGATATGATAAAAGAGAATATGATATGGAAATATGTGAGATGACTATGAATATGTTAACAGGTGATAGTGGAACCCGCCAGATGCTAATAAAACAGAGGAGGATCTGTTCGGGTCTCCACAAAAATAAGATATAAAAAAAAAAAAAAATTCTACACGTAAATTACCTGATTTAAAGGACATTAAAATTTACAATAGACATGACAAGACAAGATAGGGTGCTCCGGCACCGAATGTGGCACTTCTTGCTCGGCTATACAATAGACGGGTAAGGGCGTCACACTAACCTTGTTTGTGTCCAACTTGGACTTGCTAAACTTTAAATTTTTCTTCACTTCTTGGCTGCCACTATCTTCCTCAATGTCTAAAAGTAAGTTTTAGTGAAGGGAGGAATGGATTTTAGGGTTAAATGGCATGGGAAATCAAGTTAGAAGAGAAAACAATGGTGAAAGCTTGGAGGGGGTGTTGGTTCGGCCATGGAAGAACAAAAAAGAAGAAGAAGACTAAATAGGATAAGAAGGAATTAATTGAAGTTGTCTTATATATATACACATATGTCTAAGTTTAATTGGCCTAATATTTTAATTATGTCATCTTATGTCATGCTTACATCATAATTAATTTCCTTTTTCTTTTCTTTCTTTTCCTTTCTTCTTTCTTTTCTCATTTCCATAAATAATTTCATAATTTTAATTTATTTTTATGTGTTTTAATCTCTCTCACTTAATTGAGATTTAGGTCAAAATTCATCACTGGGGGTGAAATGACCAAAATGCACTTTGTTGGACTTATCGAGTTATAACTGTCCTTACCGATTGGCTAAATTTTCTTGGATTTTTCTTTGATATTTTTATTATCATTTAGACTTCATAATTCCTTCAATTTAATCCAAAATATTTATTTCACAGGATTCCTTGCGGGTCTGGGGTTGACAACTGTCTTCACAATCGCTTCCCATTAGGGTCACCCATCGCCGTGATCTCCGGCTCATTTAACTCATTTGCAATTCATTTCTTTTATTTTTTCTTAATTTTTCTTGGTCTTTATTCAGTCAATTTATGTCTCCTCACCCTAGTTTAAGTGTAGTTCCAGACTTCCTGGCTGTCCGAACAGACGTTAGTCGTCAGAACAGTAGAATGTACGGACTACATAAAGTACGTTACAAGTTTACTAAATGTTGAATCAATATTTTTCATGTTGATAGAAGAGTTGATCCCTTGGACTTTTGCAATGTTTGTGCTTTGTTTAATTTTTAGAATTAAAATTTAAAAAAAAATGCGTTCACTCATATCCAATTTATTAAAATTGCTCCTCATGATATTATATTATGAGGGAGTAGACCACAAAATCCTCAAACATAACAATTACATAAAAATTGAAATACATAGATAAAATAAATTCAGTGGGTAGACTTGATTGTGTTGCTAATATCAATAACAAATCGATATCTAACATCAGCTTTCAACATGCGTTCCATAGCAGTGTTCACATACTCAATTGGGATGACTTCAATGTCTGCTGTTATGTTGTGTTTGGCTGCAAAATTAATCATTTCTTGTGTTTCCTCCATTCCACCAATGCCACTACCTCCCACCATCTTCCTTCCTGTCAATAGTAAATATATATTTGACATTGTTAATTAATTTTTATTTGAATTATGAGTAAGAAGTAGACATATAGGAATGGACAATTACCCATTAACAAAGGAAAGGCTGCTAGCTCAAGTGGCTTCTCTGGAGCACCAACCAAAATCAGCTTTCCATTAGTCTTCAATAGCCCAATCAAAGGTACTAGAGGGTGCGTTGCAGACACCGTATCAATTATACCATCCATTGTGCCCATTGTAGCCTGTACCAGCAAGATTTATCAGGATCAGAAATTAAGTATACATGCACATAGGCAACTTCTCTTGAGTGTAAATTATAAATTATACGTACCTTCATTTGATCTTGGTCACGGCTAACCAAAAATGAATCAGCACCAAGATGTTCAACAGCCTCCTGTTTCTTGCTAGGTGAGGTGCTAATCACAGTCACCTTAACCCCCATACCCTTGGCAAATTTCACTGCCATATGACCTAGCCCACCGAGGCCAACTACGCCCACATGCATGCCGGGCTTGTCAAGTCCATAATATTTTAAGGGGCTGTACACCGTGATTCCAGCACAAAGGAGAGGAGCAGTAGAATCAAGAGGCAAGGTATCTGGAATACGAACGATGAAGTGCTCATCGGCAACCATGATGTCAGAGTACCCGCCGTAAGTGATGGTTCCGTCATAGTACTTCGCACCATAGGTGAGTATCGTTTCTGCGCAGTAATTTTCAAGATTGTTCGTGCAGTTATGGCAGGAGTGGCATGATCCCACAATGCAGCCCACACCAACTTTATCTCCCACCTTGAATTTTTCCACTTTGCTGCCAACCTCTGTCACCACTCCCACAATCTCATGTCTGCATCATAAAATCACCAGAAAAGATCATTTTTAATATTGGTTGATGGGATTCCAACGCTTAACTTTACACCGTTAAACATTTTAATTGCTAATGTGATCAGAATACGTACCCAGGGACAAGAGGGTAAGTGGAAGTGCCCCATTCATTCTTGACCATGTGAAGGTCCGAGTGGCACATTCCACAGTAAAGAACCTTGAAACAAACGTCTTTCTCTCCTGTTGCCCTGCACAAACATGTCATTTATGGATAATTAGGAAGAACTGGATTATCGAATTTGTTCTCAGACATTTAAGAAAAAGAAGATTTGTTGATTTAAAAGAGACACAAGAAAGATTTATGGAATTATAAGAAGAAAAAGAACCTCCTGGAGAAGTTGAAGGGAGAAAGGACACCAGATTCGTCTCTTGCAGCCCATCCGAATGCCTGTTTGGGATGCTCTTCTTCTGGCAATTTGGCGACCATTTTTCTTCGCAAGAAATTTAGATGGAAAATACAATATAGCAAAGAGATTTGCAGATGAGTCGAAAGCAGATAGCTTGAATGCTAGCTTCTGGTGATGGGTTAGGGGGTACGTGCCCATCAATATATATAGTAGTTGGAAGTTGAAAGAATCTTGGTTGGGCGATGGAGTGATGACGTATTAGGTGAGCTTTTCCTCTTTGGGCCTTACGTATCGGCTGACCGAAGAGCCAGCCGCAAGACTAGGAAGAAGTCAAAAAAACACAGAAAATTTTAAAATAAGGCTGCTTACCTAATCAAATATGTAATAAAATAATAATTATATCAATTAAATTTAATAAGAGAATAACAGGCTCATTAAAAAAGATCTCATTTTTTTTCAAGTTATTATTATAATTATTTCTGTCTAATGACATCAAAAATTTAAATATTTACAAGTATAGCCTTTTAATCTAGTTCTTTTAATTGTGAACCAATTGATAGATTTTGAAATTTTAATTAAATTTTATTCAATTTTCGAATTAAAATTGGGAGTGTGCCCTTGACATAGATGTCATCACACCTGACATTTTTATTATATTTGAGTGAGTACCACATGACATACACGAAATTAAAAAAAAAAAAGTTTAATCATAGAAAGGGTAAACTTGTAATATATCAAATTTCTTCCTGCACTTTCTTCATCCTCCTCCATCACCAACGATGTATCAAATCTAAGCTCTCTAGCCCCTGAAATCAAAACCATAACCCTCTCTCAATATTTCATTCTATTCTTCTTCTTTTTTCGGTCCAATAAGGCATCATATGCTCAAGATTCCTCCTCACAGACACTCTAATCTCAAGCGACTTACCTCCCGCATCGTTCAACTCATTCGTTGAAGATAGCTCCAACAAGTGTTTTCTCTTCCTCTTCAAATTCTCATTCCGATTCTCAACCCTAATTCTTGATTAATGATTATCCATTTTGCCTTCATTGATGGATTTTTAAAGAAATTGATGTTGCCAAGAGACAATATGCCAAGCTGAACCCAATTGATATGAATGCAGTGATGGAGGCCTGTGTTTGCTGCTACGATATTTATTCAGTTCTTCGAATATTTTGTGAGATGTTGAAGCCGGAAAGTTGTGGCGTTGATGGGATCACATATGGTACACTATTGAATGTACTCCCGCTACTTCTAAATTTCCAAACATCAATATGAATCCTTCTTCTTAATTTGCTATTTGAAAGGGTTTGGGAGATGCTCGAAGAATCAATGAAGCATTTCAAATACTTGGTCCCTGGAACAAGGTTTTGTTTTCCCCCAAAACAATAGAATATGTTTTCTGCGTTACCATTACTATCATTGGGCTTACTTCTATTTGCCTTGCTTGCTCTGTTGTAGTGTAGGAGATATATGCTGCACTAATGGCCTTCTTGCACATTATGGTTTTTCACTTCTTGAAGGAGGCAATCCTCCTATCTTGATTGAATGCAAACTTGGCAGAGCAAAATGCAGATAATGATGGAATGTGCTATGCATCAAACTAGTGAAGGGGAAGGAAAAATCATCAACCTGATGATAATAGCTGCTTTGAAGAAGGAAGAAGAAAGAATGAACTTTTAATTTAGGGTATAGGATTATGGAAGTTGCAAATTTAGCCTTTCTTTAGGGTTTTCTTTTTTTTTTTTTTTTTTTTTTAACTTGCTATGTGTCATGTAAGACTCACCCAAAATATAATAAAAAATTGTCAGTTTTAATGACACCTTAGCAGGCAATCCTCCGATTTCAATTTCAAATCTGAATAAAATTTAATCAAAATTTTGAAATCTGATTAATTGATTCAAAATTAGAAAATTTTGATTAAAACACTTTTGCTAGCAAAGGCTTGAATTGTTGGCTCCATTAGGCCCTTTTTTTTCATATTTTCTATAAATAATTGGTTCTCTCACAATAATCTGATTCTTGAATTTATGCTTTGAGTTCTATCAAAAGATTGAAAGGTCTTTAGTTGAGAGGCCTTTTATTAGTTTTTAATTTTTAATGTTTGTCTCTATATTGTATGGAGTCAGTGACAAATGCAAAAAGTCAATTGAGAGGTCCAATTAAAATATGTTACTTATAAAAATAACATGCATAAAATAAATATAAGTTAAACAAAAGAATTTCTAATACAAAATTAATATGCTGTTATAATTAATTGAATTACAATGCTAGTAGTTTATTATTTGTTAAATAAAATTTATTCATAATAATTTTATTGTCAATACTTGTAAATACATCTATTTTAATATAAATTACCCAACAATCATTCAACAGTTCATTGCTCCTCTATTATAAAGTGAACTTTTAATAACATATCACTTAAATATGAATATATTTCATAAAATTATTACTAAATATCTCATAATTTTAACGTGACTGAATTACAATGACAAAAATTAGTTAATAATATTGTTAGGCAATTAAAAAAAAGAAAGAAGAGCATGTTGGAATTTCTTAAGAAAATTGGTTAACGCTCATCCCAAAAGCTATAAAGGGGGAGAAGTGCTCAAAACTTTAAAAAAACACTATACTCTTGTTTCAAACCAATATAAAATTTTAACATATCTCTCACGCTCAAAACTGAACATCTAAAGTAAAAAAATAAATAGATTTTATTATATATTTTATATTTTAATTTAAAGAGAATTGAATATAAGCTACAAATTTCTTAAATCTTTAATAGAATTTTTTTATATATATACACAAACATATAGCTGTGTAATTGAAGTAAGAAAGCTTATAAACAAGTATGCAATTGTACCCAAGCCGTTGGTGCTCATTATTTATTAATCAAATGAAAAAAGTAGAATTTCTTTATACTTTGGAAAGGCAAAGTCGCTGGGTTTTGTTGAGGAAATTAACTCTGCAATATTGCTGGTGGACTAAAGAAACTTAAAGAGTTTGGCAAACTACTAATATACCCTTGTAAAAATATGAAATTCCAGGAAAATGCTCCCTTCCCTAGCATAGGTCTGTTACTGTATGGAGTATTTATTTTGTTTTTATCTTGTTTTTTGTATGGGTACGCAGTCTGTGGAGGAATTGTTTTGTGGACAGGTACGTAGTGTTTGTTCTGTGAAATTAGCTATTCAATTCTTTCGGTATAAAAGATCCAACGAGTAGTCCAATCACCTTAAAGATCTATCTCTTTTAACATACTCATCTTCTAATTTATTTTATTTTATTAAGATTTCATTTTAAACCAGCTAATTCTGCTATGCTACACACACACACAGATATATATATATAAAGTATTGCTTAAAATTCAATTTCACAATAAATTTAATTTAATTTATTTTTTTAAAATTTTTTTATCTAAATTAATTTAAAAGTTTAAAATTTAATTTAGTTCAAAAATAAAAAAAAAATTAAGTTTTTTATTTTAAAATTTAAATTAAATTAAACTTTTTAAATTTAAATCAAAAAATTAAAAAATTTACTACAAATTTTAACTTATTAACTAAATTAAATTTAAATTAAAATTTTTACGTTAATCTAAATAAAAAGTTAAATTAAATTTAAATTAAAACATATCAATTAGTATAAGCAAAAAGTTTAAAAGAAATTAAATTAAAGATTCCCAATAAATACAAAGAGAAAAATTAAACATTTTACCTTAAAATGGAGAAAAGTAATTTTATTATTATATAAGCTAGAAATTAATATTTGAGTACAGACAAATATTTCTTTTAATTATTTCTAAACCAGTTGCTGGAACTGGAATTGTTTTGAAAAATACATTTTCAGCAAAAACTATTTTCAAACATCAAAAAGCCTATCTGTTCCAACTAAACAGCATAACATATATATATATATATATTTTTTTTAAAGACAAAAAAAAAAGAGAGAAAACAAAAGGGTCCGTCAGAATAAGCTACAAACTCACGAAAGTCACTCGACAAACCATGCCATTCACTATGGCCATTGAGAATCTCTCGCCCCAAATGAACTTAGAATCCACCGTTTTTAACATAAAATCCAACTGCCTCGCTGCATAGAATGGCTCACGGCTACTTGAACCTCTCTTTTTTCACCCCTCCTTTCATGTGATAGAGGCAATCCAGTCCATTACAGCAAGTCCAAAAGGGATGGCTGCTCCGACTGTGGTTTGGCATGGGTAGATCTTGAAGTAGAAGTGGCCCCTCTTCCTATTCCGCTTCCTCTGCCCACAGCAGTAGATGGTGGCGGAGCAAGTTTAGGTGCAAGCTCGTTTTTCTTTGGAACCAAATATTGATCCAAGATCTGTTGATTTCTTATCATTATATGGACCCAAAGCAGACATACCTTGATTTTGTTTCATGAAACCAATTGATTTCTGAGGATTATGACCACTATTCAAACTACCAGCACTCATTGTAGAAATCCCTTGGTTTGATTTCAACAGCTCAGATGAACTTTGATTTCAACAGCTAAGCATATTGCTTAGTGGTGTATAAATTGAAATAAAAATAACTAAGTAATTGAAATAATTATTTTCACGTATAACCTTATAAAGAAATATAGAATTTCATTAATTTAAAATCTTTTACATGTTTATAGAACTTTGGAAGCAATTAAATTAATCAGGATCTTTTTTGTTCGTTTATTCCATGTTCAGTCTTATTACTCATACCTGTGATCTCTTCGTGTACTTATTTAAATTTAAGGCTTATTACTCTTATCTGTGCCCAAGTAATCCATAACAAACTATAAAGACTGGATACAAGGAATATACTAGTTAAATATCCGTATGTCTAACATGTTTACATCTGTCATGTTAGGCACAAGGCCAGCGAGCAGGCATAAAGTCAAAAATAAAATCAGGCACAATGGCTAATGGGCAGGCATGAAGCTTGAAGAACAACCATATCAGACATATGTTGTCTATCAATGATCATTCTTGTGGGTAGTACTGCAACCAGTAATCTCTAATTGGTATACCAATCGATCCATGCTATATATATAAGTCTAAGTATACTTTGGACAAATTAGTATTATTAAGTACTTGTAATTTCATTATTTCATGATATGTACTAATTGTGTTTCATAACATTTTCATGTCACTTGTAAAGGGAAACATAAGTCCCACATATATATTCATATTATTTTTATGTTTAACAAGTCATTTTGATTAATTTTATATCATATGCTAAGTTATTTTATGAACCTTTCTCAAGGTCCAGATTTGGTGTCTTTACTTCACCTAGCAAATTGTTCAAGATGTGGCCACTGTTTGGCCACACTTCCTTCATGGAAGTTGTTCCTCTATGTCTTGTCTTTGTTTTCCTTTTTGATTCATGTCATTTGGAGTTTTAGAACTCAAGTTATGGTCAAATAACCAAAACTGGTTCATTAACTCACTCTAGTTCCAGTTGCAAGTAGATTCTAGAATCAATTTTTTCCTAATTATTTAGACATATTACAGCCACTTTTAGGCCTAATATTCTTCATAGGAGTTATTACTCTATGTCTTAAGATCACTCAGATTTAAGATTTGCAATTTTTCAAGTTTTATAGAATTAATTATAGCAAATTAACTGGCCTGGACTCAAGTACCCTGTCTTTCAGGATTCCAAGTTCAAGTCAGTGGCTTTGTCTCTCATTTTAGGGTTCTTACACTCAAAATTTGAGGAAAGTTTATAAATCAAAGTTGGAGCCCTGTCTCTTAGGTTTTCAGAACAGTTTGGCTCATCCCAATTTGAGTTTTTTACTAAAAGTTATAGTATAAACACTGTTCTAGAGTCAAGTGATTTTTTGGTTCTATTTCAGGTTTTGGCATACTGACTTGTCCTAGTTAATTGACTTAGTTCCATTGGGTTCTAGGTTTTGGTCAAAACACCAAAATTGTAGTTTTAGGTCTTATAGAGACTTTGACTTTTGTTTCACTGCATTTTCAGTTTTGTGGATCGAGTTATGGTATTTTTGCCAAAACTGGTCGGATAGGTTCAAATCCGAATTTCAGTCGGTTTGGTTACAGATGAATTGGTGACCTAAATTGTGCTAGGAATTTGGTTGGGTTAGAGGTAGAATTAGGTTCTGTATTCTTCATGAAAAATGTGATCCTATGTCTAACCTTTCCAATGGTTCAAGAATCAGGTCATTCTGACCTTCCTATAATCAGTTATGGCCATTTGAACATTTACTGTTTATTTGGTCATTTTTCCAGGGCCAGATTAGGATTATCCGGATTCAAGCAGTTTTTAGGCCAGGTTAGGGACAGTTTTTGGGCATGGTTTCTTCATGCAAAATGGGGCATTATGACCCTAGTTTCATCTCCAATTGTTCTCACACTAATTGGAGTAACACAACTCTACTTATGGCTCAATAGTCACACTAGACTCATAAGTCCCAAAACCTGCATGAAAATGTAACACTCCCAATTTCAATTCCTCCCAACTCCCAAACTTCAATTGACATTCATAGCACTTCTAATAGTTAACAATTGGTCTCAACATCATTAATTTTCAAGTCATACACAAAGTTCCCAAAGTTAGGTCAAAACCCTAACTCAAAATCACAATCTCTTGCAAACACATGCCAATCAACTTAATTATTACATATACTCATCAATAACACTAATAAACTTAATTAATTTCATCAAAACCATCAAACCCCATGTAACGTCCTCACCAAAGGTAGTCCGTACATTTTACTGTTCTGATGACTAATGTCTGTACGGACAATAAAAATGTCTGGAACTACACTTAAACTATAGTGAGGAGGCATAAATTAATGAAATAAATATTAAAAAAATATAGGAAAAATTTTGAGAAATAAAATAAAATTTAGAGAATTTATTTATTTGGTACAAAAATAATAAAAATAACCCGATATGCACCATGAAAGGCATTTTGGTCATTTCACCCTAGATGTGAATTTTGACTTAAATGTCAAATTAAAATTTGGAAATAGAATAATTAACATAAATTAATTTTATGAATTTGAAATTGAAAAATGAGAAGAGAAAGAAGAAGAAAAGAAAAGAAAAGAAAAGGAAAGAAAAGAAAAGAAAGGAAAGAAAAGAAAAGAAAGGAAATAGATTTATGAAATTTAAAAACAATAAAGTACACATAAATATATATATAAATACCCACAAGAGACAAAACCCACCAACCCTCTTCTTCTTCCTCTTCTCTCTCCCTCCTTGCCGTCTCCCTTAGTGTCTCCCTCCCTCCATTTTTGTTCTTCTTAAAGCTTGATTTTCCAAGCTTTCTCCTCCCCAAAACCCATAGACCCCTTCACAAAAATTTAGCCCACACCATAAGGAAGCTTTAGATACCCATTAGAAGAAGAAAGATTAAAGTTTGAAGTGGGTCACAAGAGGTTAGTGCACTAATCCCTCTTCTTCTCTTTATTAAACATGAAAAACATGTTTAGCTAAGCATAAATACCATTAAAACAAAAAGAAAATCTAGAGGAAAGAACCCTTGAATTTTTGGCAGCCATGGAACTTGAAATTTATTGCTTTTAAGTGATGAAAAATGGTTCTATGAGAATGTGTAATTAGTTGAAATGTTTGGGTGTTTGATTGTGTAGTGTTTGTGTAAATTTGAAACTTTGAAAACTAGGGTTTGTGTAAATGTTGAGGACTTTGTGTAAAATGTTGAAATTGATCTATTGGGATGAGATTGTTGCTTATAGAAGTGTATTGCATGCAAATTGAAGTAAGGAAGTTGGAGGAGGTTGAGTTTTGGAAGTGTCAATTTTCTGCAGGTTGTGTTTGTTGAGGGCAGTGTACATTTTAGGCCATAAATAAAATTGTGTGACCCCAATTGGTATGAGGCCAATTGGAGGTGAAACTAGACCCAAAATAGCCCATTTTCCATGAAGAAACCATGCCCAAATTCTGTCCAAAACTTGACCTAAATACTGTCCAAATTCGGATTTCCCTGCAACCCAACCCAGAAAATGACCAAATGAACAGTACGTGTTCATTTGGTCATAACTCTCTCTATACTGGACCAAATGACCTAAAATTTTAACAATGGAAAGTTTAGACATAGGGCTACACTTTTCATGAAGACCACTTAACCCAGTTTTTCCTTTAACAAATTCAAATTGTTAGCACAAGTTGGGTCACTGAAACTGCCAACCCAGAAAATGACCAAATGAACAGTACGTGTTCATTTGGTCATAACTCTCTCTATACTGGTCCAAATGACCTAAAATTTTACCCATGGAAATTTTAGACATAGGGCTACACTTTTCATGAAGACCACTTAACCCAGTTTTGCCTTTAACAAATTCAAATTGTTAGCACAAGTTGGGTCACTGAAACTGCCAACCCAGAAAATGACCAAATGAACAGTACGTGTTCATTTGGTCATAACTCTCTCTATACTGGTCCAAATAACCTAAAATTTTAACCATGGAAAGTTTAGACATAGGGCTACACTTTTCATGAAGACCACTTAACCCAGTTTTTCCTTTAACCAATTCAAATTATTAGCACAATTTGGGTCACTGAAACTGCCAACCCAGAAAATAACCAAATGAACAGTACGTGTTCATTTGGTCATAACTCTCTCTATACTGGTCCAAATGACCTAAAATTTTACCCATGGAAAGTTTAGACATAGGGCTACACTTTTCATGAAGACCACTTAACCCAGTTTTGCCTTTAACCAATTCAAATTATTAGCACAAGTTGGGTCACTGAAACTGCCAACCCAGAAAATGACCAAAATACTGTTCCTTTGGTATGCTTGACCAGTTTTGGCAAAAATGCCATAACTTGGTCTCCAAAGCTGCAAATTGAGTGAAACTAGTGCCAAAAGTTTTATAAGACATAGCACAACAATTTTTATGTTTTGACCAAGCTCTAGAAACCATTGCATCCTAGGGAAAATATTAGCCAAAGTTAGGAATTGAAATCTAGAAAATGTTAAGTTGAACCCAGAATGCCATTTGATACCTGTGTGTTCATTTGGCCATAACTCCCACTAGGAAATTCCATTTGAGATTTGCCAATATGATGTAGAAACATGATACTTAGGGATACAATATTGATTTAGACACCTTTGCCAAATTCTAAGTGTAAAGACCCTAAAAAGAGGGTCAAACATACTGCCCTGAAGTTGATTTTTGCCCTTATAGGACTGAGAGTCCAGGTTAATACATTGACCATAACTCACTATACCAAGCTTGAAAAATTGTGAAACTGTACCTGGGAGTCCCTAAGACATAGAGGAACATATCTTGTGAAGGAACATAAGTCTAAAAATGACCATAAAATGATCAAATGACTGGTCAAAGTTTATTGACTAGAAATTGTAAATTCTGGACAGCTTAGAGGCAAAGGGACCAGTTATGGTATTTTGACCATAACTTGAGTTCTATAACTCCAAATTCAGTGATTCAAAAACTGAAATTCAAGTTTAAACATAGAGGAACAATTGTTATGAAGGAAGTGTGACTAAATAGACATCCTAACCTAGTCAAATTCCTAGATAAAGATAACACATCAACATGAACCTAAAGAAAGGTTCATGGGAAAAATGCTATATATAATAATTAAAATACTCATAAGGATAATTAAATATTAAAAATGATATGAATATGTAAATTGGGACTAATGTCCCATTAATATGAAATTAATGGTACCGATGAACAGTACTAGGAAATAGTAACAGTGAATAGTGCTAAAATAATTAAAAATGTTTAATTGCCCATAGTATACCTAGACTTATTTATTTAGTTTGGATAAATTGGTATACCAATTAGGGACCACAGATAGCAGTACTGCTTATAGAGCAAATCATGAACTGACAATATATGTCCGATATGATTGTTCTACAGGCTATATGCCTACTTATCGCCATTGTGCCTACTTTATTTCGGCTTTACAAGCTCGGTAGTCCGTGCCCGACGGTGGCCTCGTGCTGATGTGATGTATCTGAGGGTAGACATATGGCTGTCTAACCGTATACTCCGTGTATCCAGCTTTTATAATTTGTTATAGGATTCTTGGGCATTGATAATAATTAATTAATACTGAATATACAATAAGTAAACAGAAAGACCCCAATAATTTTAATTGATTCCAAAGTGTAAAAAATGTAAAAGACCCAGAAGTTATGATTTGTAAATATTATTTCAATTGTTTAATTATTATTATTATAAATTATGCACCACTAAGCGTTATGCTTAGCGCGTTGGTTTTCCATCGCGTAGGTATCAAGATCGGCCGCCACGGTGAGTATTCGGACAGAGTTTCGACTGGATCGCCACCGATCAGAGTCACCTCATCAGTCTTTTGTATTTTAGTAGGGCCCATGTGTAGCCTAGTATTTTGGTTCATTATGTCTAGTCATTATGTAATTACTAGTTTATGATGTATTTTATTTTGGACTTGAAATGAAAACTTATAATTTATTATCTATGAATTTCAATATGAATGCAATAGATGACACTTCATTTTGAGATCTCATAAATAGTTGCGAATGATATGATAAAAGAGAATATGATATGGAAATATGTGAGATGACTATGAATATGTTAACAGGTGATAGTGGAACCCGCCAGATGCTAATAAAACAGAGGAGGATCTGTCGGGTCTCCACAAAAATAAGATATAAAAAAAAATTTCTACACGTAAATTACCTGATTTAAAGGACATTAAAATTTACAATAGACATGACAAGACAAGATAGGGTGCTCTGGCACCGAATGTGGCACTTCTTGCTCGGCTATACAATAGACGGGTAAGGGGCGTCACACCCCAACTCTTGTCATGGTCTGAATTCTA
This sequence comes from Hevea brasiliensis, assembly GCF_030052815.1. Classification (NCBI taxonomy): domain Eukaryota; kingdom Viridiplantae; phylum Streptophyta; class Magnoliopsida; order Malpighiales; family Euphorbiaceae; genus Hevea; species Hevea brasiliensis. The sequence continues at coordinate 40,019,243 of NC_079508.1, read as the reverse complement.
GGGTTCCATATACACATGGTATTTCTTTTTAATTTCATGCAAATTTGTCTTAATTTGACATACTTATACTAGTTAAAGAAGAAAATGGGGTGCATAGTGCACTAACCTTGTTTGTGTCCAACTTGGACTTGCTAAACTTTAAATTTTTCTTCACTTCTTGGCTGCCACTATCTTCCTCAATGTCTAAAAGTAAGTTTTAGTGAAGGGAGGTATGGATTTTAGGTTAAATGGCATGGGAAATCAAGTTAGAAGAGAAAACAATGGTGAAAGCTTGGAGGGGGTGTTGGTTCGGCCATGGAAGAACCAAAAAGAAGAAGAAGACTAAATAGGATAAGAAGGAATTAATTGAAGTTGTCTTATATATATACACATATGTCTAAGTTTAATTGGCCTAATATTTTAATTATGTCATCTTATGTCATGCTTACATCATAATTAATTTCCTTTTTCTTTTCTTTCTTTTCCTTTCATCTTTCTTTTCTCATTTCCATAAATAATTTCATAATTTTAATTTATTTTTATGTGTTTTAATCTCTCTCACTTAATTGAGATTTAGGTCAAAATTCATCACTGGGGTGAAATGACCAAAATGCACTTTGTTGGACTTATCGAGTTATAACTGTCCTTACCGATTGGCTAAATTTTCTTGGATTTTTCTTTGGTATTTTTATTATCATTTAGACTTCATAATTCCTTCAATTTAATCCAAAATATTTATTTCACAGGATTCCTTGCGGGTCTGGGGTTGACAACGGTCTTCACAGTCGCTTCCCATTAGGGTCACCTATAACCGTGATCTCCGGCTCATTTAACTCATTTGCAATTCATTTCTTTTATTTTTCCTTAATTTTTTTTAGTCTTTATTCAGTCAATTTATGTCTCCTCACCCTAGTTTAAGTGTAGTTCCAGACTTTCTTGTCCAATGCAGAAAGAGAATGTACGGACTACCTAAAGTAAAGGCGTTACAAGTTTACTAAATGTTGAATCAATATTTTTCATGTTGATAGAAGAGTTGATCCCTTGGACTTTTGCAATGTTTGTGCTTTGTTTAATTTTTAGAATTAAAATTAAAAAAAAAATGCGTTCACTCATATCCAATTTATTAAAATTGCTCCTAACGATATTTTATTATGAGGGAGTAGACCACAAAATCCTCAAACATAACAATTACATAAAAATTGAAATACATATATAAATTAAATTCAGTGGGTAGACTTGATTGTGTTGCTAATATCAATAACAAATCGATATCTAACATCAGCTTTCAACATGCGTTCCATGGCAGTGTTCACATACTCAATTGGGATAACTTCAATGTCTGCTGTTATGTTGTGTTTGGCTGCAAAATTAATCATTTCTTGTGTTTCCTCCATTCCCCCAATGCCACTACCTCCCACCATCTTCCTTCCTGTCAATAGTAAATATATATTTGACATTGTTAATTAATTTTTATTTGAATTATGAGTAAGAAGTAGACATATAGGAATGGACAATTACCCATTAACAAAGGAAAGGCTGCTAGCTCAAGTGGCTTCTCTGGAGCACCAACCAAAATCAGCTTTCCATTAGTCTTCAATAGCCCAATCAAAGGTACTAGAGGGTGCGTTGCAGACACCGTATCAATTATACCATCCATTGTGCCCATTGTAGCCTGTACCAGCAAGATTTATCAGGATCAGAAATTAAGTATACATGCACATAGGCAACTTCTCTTGAGTGTAAATTATAAATTATACGTACCTTCATTTGATCTTGGTCACGGCTAACCAAAAATGAATCAGCACCAAGATGTTCAACAGCCTCCTGTTTCTTGCTAGGTGAGGTGCTAATCACAGTCACCTTAACCCCCATACCTTGGCAAATTTCACTGCCATATGACCTAGCCCACCGAGGCCAACTACGCCCACATGCATGCCGGGCTTGTCAAGTCCATAATATTTTAAGGGGCTGTACACCGTGATTCCAGCACAAAGGAGAGGAGCAGTAGAATCAAGAGGCAAGGTATCTGGAATACGAACGATGAAGTGCTCATCGGCAACCATGATGTCAGAGTACCCGCCGTAAGTGATGGTTCCGTCATAGTACTTCGCACCATAGGTGAGTATCGTTTCTGCGCAGTAATTTTCAAGATTGTTCGTGCAGTTATGGCAGGAGTGGCATGATCCCACAATGCAGCCCACACCAACTTTATCTCCCACCTTGAATTTTTCCACTTTGCTGCCAACCTCTGTCACCACTCCCACAATCTCATGTCTGCATCATAAAATCACCAGAAAAGATCATTTTTAATATTGGTTGATGGGATTCCAACGCTTAACTTTACACCGTTAAACATTTTAATTGCTAATGTGATCAGAATACGTACCCAGGGACAAGAGGGTAAGTGGAAGTGCCCCATTCATTCTTGACCATGTGAAGGTCCGAGTGGCACATTCCACAGTAAAGAACCTTGAAACAAACGTCTTTCTCTCCTGTTGCCCTGCACAAACATGTCATTTATGGATAATTAGGAAGAACTGGATTATCGAATTTGTTCTCAGACATTTAAGAAAAAGAAGATTTGTTGATTTAAAAAGAGACACAAGAAAGATTTATGGAATTATAAGAAGAAAAAGAACCTCCTGGAGAAGTTGAAGGGAGAAAGGACACCAGATTCGTCTCTTGCAGCCCATCCGAATGCCTGTTTGGGATGCTCTTCTTCTGGCAATTTGGCGACCATTTTTCTTCGCAAGAAATTTAGATGGAAAATACAATATAGCAAAGAGATTTGCAGATGAGTCGAAAGCAGATAGCTTGAATGCTAGCTTCTGGTGATGGGTTAGGGGGTACGTGCCCATCAATATATATAGTAGTTGGAAGTTGAAAGAATCTTGGTTGGGCGATGGAGTGATGACGTATTAGGTGAGCTTTTCCTCTTTGGGCCTTACGTATCGGCTGACCGAAGAGCCAGCCGCAAGACTAGGAAGAAGTCAAAAAAACACAGAAAATTTTAAAATAAGGCTGCTTACCTAATCAAATATGTAATAAAATAATAATTATATCAATTAAATTTAATAAGAGAATAACAGGCTCATTAAAAAAGATCTCATTTTTTTTCAAGTTATTATTATAATTATTTCTGTCTAATGACATCAAAAATTTAAATATTTACAAGTATAGCCTTTTAATCTAGTTCTTTTAATTGTGAACCAATTGATAGATTTTGAAATTTTAATTAAATTTTATTCAATTTTCGAATTAAAATTGGGAGTGTGCCCCTTGACATAGATGTCATCACACCTGACATTTTTTTATTATATTTGAGTGAGTACCACATGACATACACGAAATTAAAAAAAAAAAAGTTTAATCATAGAAAGGGTAAACTTGTAATATATCAAATTTCTTCCTGCACTTTCTTCATCCTCCTCCATCACCAACGATGTATCAAATCTAAGCTCTCTAGCCCCTGAAATCAAAACCATAACCCTCTCTCAATATTTCATTCTATTCTTCTTCTTTTTTCGGTCCAATAAGGCATCATATGCTCAAGATTCCTCCTCACAGACACTCTAATCTCAAGCGACTTACCTCCCGCATCGTTCAACTCATTCGTTGAAGATAGCTCCAACAAGTGTTTTCTCTTCCTCTTCAAATTCTCATTCCGATTCTCAACCCTAATTCTTGATTAATGATTATCCATTTTGCCTTAATTGATAGATTTTTTAGGAAATTGACGTTGCCAAGAGACAATATGCCAAGCTGAACCCAATTGATATGAATGCAGTGATGGAGGCCTGTGTTTGCTGCTACGATATTAATTCAGTTCTTCGAATATTTTGTGAGATGTTGAAGCCGGAAAGTTGTGGCGTTGATGGGATCACATATGGTACACTATTGAAGGTACTCCCGCTACTTCAAAATTTCCAAACATCAATATGAATCCTTCTTCTTAATTTGCTATTTGAAAGGGTTTGGGAGATGCTCGAAGAATCAATGAAGCATTTCAAATACTTGGTCCCTGGAACAAGGTTTTGTTTTCCCCCAAAACAATAGAATATGTTTTTTGCGTTACCATTACTATCATTGGGCTTACTTCTATTTGCCTTGCTTGCTCTGTTGTAGTGTAGGAGATATATGCTGCACTAATGGCCTTCTTGCACATTATGGTTTTTCACTTCTTGAAGGAGGCAATCCTCCTATCTTGATTGAATGCAAACTTGGCAGAGCAAAATGCAGATAATGATGGAATGTGCTATGCATCAAACTAGTGAAGGGGAAGGAAAAATCATCAACCTGATGATAATAGCTGCTTTGAAGAAGGAAGAAGAAAGAATGAACTTTTAATTTAGGGTATAGGATTATGGAAGTTGCAAATTTAGCCTTTCTTTAGGGTTTTTTTTTTTTTTTTTTTTTTAACTTGCTATGTGTCATGTAAGACTCACCCAAAATATAATAAAAAATTGTCAGTTTTAATGACACCTTAGCAGGCAATCCTCCGATTTCAATTTCAAATCTGAATAAAATTTAATCAAAATTTTGAAATCTGATTAATTGATTCAAAATTAGAAAATTTTGATTAAAACACTTTTGCTAGCAAAGGCTTGAATTGTTGGCTCCATTAGGCCCTTTTTTTTCATATTTTCTATAAATAATTGGTTCTCTCACAATAATCTGATTCTTGAATTTATGCTTTGAGTTCTATCAAAAGATTGAAAGGTCTTTAGTTGAGAGGCCTTTTATTAGTTTTTTAATTTTTAATGTTTGTCTCTATATTGTATGGAGTCAGTGACAAATGCAAAAAGTCAATTGAGAGGTCCAATTAAAATATGTTACTTATAAAAATAACATGCATAAAATAAATATAAGTTAAACAAAAGAATTTCTAATACAAAATTAATATGCTGTTATAATTAATTGAATTACAATGCTAGTAGTTTATTATTTGTTAAATAAAATTTATTCATAATAATTTTATTGTCAATACTTGTAAATACATCTATTTTAATATAAATTACCCAACAATCATTCAACAGTTCATTGCTCCTCTATTATAAAGTGAACTTTTAATAACATATCACTTAAATATGAATATATTTCATAAAATTATTACTAAATATCTCATAATTTTAACGTGACTGAATTACAATGACAAAAATTAGTTAATAATATTGTTAGGCAATTAAAAAAAAGAAAGAAGAGCATGTTGGAATTTCTTAAGAAAATTGGTTAACGCTCATCCCAAAAGCTATAAAGGGGGAGAAGTGCTCAAAACTTTAAAAAAACACACTACTCTTGTTTCAAACCAATATAAAATTTTAACATATCTCTCACGCTCAAAACTGAACATCTAAAGTAAAAAAATAAATAGATTTTATTATATATTTTATATTTTAATTTAAAGAGAATTGAATATAAGCTACAAATTTCTTAAATCTTTAATAGAATTTTTTTATATATATACACAAACATATAGCTGTGTAATTGAAGTAAGAAAGCTTATAAACAAGTATGCAATTGTACCCAAGCCGTTGGTGCTCATTATTTATTAATCAAATGAAAAAAGTAGAATTTCTTTATACTTTGGAAAGGCAAAGTCGCTGGGTTTTGTTGAGGAAATTAACTCTGCAATATTGCTGGTGGACTAAAGAAACTTAAAGAGTTTGGCAAACTACTAATATACCCTTGTAAAAATATGAAATTCCAGGGAAAATGCTCCCTTCCTAGCATAGGTCTGTTACTGTATGGAGTATTTATTTTGTTTTTATCTTGTTTTTTGTATGGGTACGCAGTCTGTGGAGGAATTGTTTTGTGGACAGGTACGTAGTGTTTGTTCTGTGAAATTAGCTATTCAATTCTTTCGGTATAAAAGATCCAACGAGTAGTCCAATCACCTTAAAGATCTATCTCTTTTAACATACTCATCTTCTAATTTATTTTATTTTATTAAGATTTCATTTTAAACCAGCTAATTCTGCTATGCTACACACACACACAGATATATATATATAAAGTATTGCTTAAAATTCAATTTCACAATAAATTTAATTTAATTTATTTTTTTAAAATTTTTTTATCTAAATTAATTTAAAAGTTTAAAATTTAATTTAGTTCAAAAATAAAAAAAAATTAAGTTTTTTATTTTTAAATTTAAATTAAATTAAACTTTTTAAATTTAAATCAAAAAATTAAAAAATTTACTACAAATTTTAACTTATTAACTAAATTAAATTTAAATTAAAATTTTTACTTTAATCTAAATAAAAAGTTAAATTAAATTTAAATTAAAACATATCAATTAGTATAAGCAAAAAGTTTAAAAGAAATTAAATTAAAGATTCCCAATAAATACAAAGAGAAAAATTAAACATTTTACCTTAAAATGGAGAAAAGTAATTTTATTATTATATAAGCTAGAAATTAATATTTGAGTACAGACAAATATTTCTTTTAATTATTTCTAAACCAGTTGCGGGAACTGGAATTGTTTTGAAAATTATATTTCCAGCAAAAACTATTTTCAAACATAAAAAAGCCTAACTGTTCCAACTAAACAGCATAACATATTATTATTTTTTTTTTAAAGACAAAAAAAAGAGAGAAAACAAAAGGGTCCGTCAGAATAAGCTACAAACTCACGAAAATCACTCGACAAACCATGCCATTCACTATGGCCATTGAGAATCTCTCGCCCCAAATGAACTTAGAATCCACCGTTTTTAACATAAAATCCAACTGCCTCGCTGCATAGAATGGTCACGGCTACTTGAACCTCTCTTTTTCACCCTCCTTTCATGTGATAGAGGCAATCCACCCATTACAGCAAGTCCAAAAGGGATGGCTGTCCGATCGTGGTTTGGCATGGGTAGATCTTGAAGTAGAAGTGGCCCTCTTCCTATTCCGCTTCCTCCGCACAACAGAGATGGTGGCGGAGCAAGTTTAGGTGCAAGTCGCTGCTTTTGCTGGAACCAAATATTGATCCAAGATCTGTTGATTTCTTATCATTATATGGACCCAAAGCATATACCTTGATTTTGTTTCATGAAACCAATTGATTTCTGAGGATTATGACCACTATTCAAACTACCAGCACTCATTGTAGAAATCCCTTGGTTTGATTTCAACAGCTTAGATGAACTTTGATTTCAACAGCTAAGCATATTGCTTAGTGGTGTATAAATTGAAATAAAAATAACTAAGTAATTGAAATAATTATTTTCACGTATAACCTTATAAAGAAATATAGAATTTCATTAATTTAAAATCTTTTACATGTTTATAGAACTTTGGAAGCAATTAAATTAATCAGATCTTTTTGTTCGCTTATTCCATGTTCAGTCTTATTACTCATACCTGTGATCTCTTCGTGTACTTATTTAAATTTAAGGCTTATTACTCTTATCTGTGCCCAAGTAATCCATAACAAACTATAAAGACTGGATACAAGGAATATACTAGTTAAATATTCGTATGTCTAACATGTTTACATCTGTCATGTTAGGCACAAGGCCAGCGAGCAGGCATAAAGTCAAAAATAAAATCAGGCACAATGGCTAATGGGCAGGCATGAAGCTTGAAGAACAACCATATCAGACATATGTTGTCTATCAATGATCATTCTTGTGGGTAGTACTGCAACCAGTAATCTCTAATTGGTATACCAATCGATCCATGCTATATATATAAGTCTAAGTATACTTTGGACAAATTAGTATTATTAAGTACTTGTAATTTCATTATTTCATGATATGTACTAATTGTGTTTCATAACATTTTCATGTCACTTGTAAAGGGAAACATAAGTCCCACATATATATTCATATTATTTTTATGTTTAACAAGTCATTTTGATTAATTTTATATCATATGCTAAGTTATTTTATGAACCTTTCTCAAGGTCCAGATTTGGTGTCTTTACTTCACCTAGCAAATTGTTCAAGATGTGGCCACTGTTTGGCCACACTTCCTTCATGGAAGTTGTTCCTCTATGTCTTGTCTTTGTTTTCCTTTTTGATTCATGTCATTTGGAGTTTTAGAACTCAAGTTATGGTCAAATAACCAAAACTGGTTCATTAACTCACTCTAGTTCCAGTTGCAGGTAGATTCTAGAATCAATTTTTTCCTAATTATTTAGACATATTACAGCCACTTTTAGGCCTAATATTCTTCATAGGAGTTATTACTCTATGTCTTAAGATCACTCAGATTTAAGATTTGCAATTTTTCAAGTTTTATAGAATTAATTATAGCAAATTAACTGGCCTGGACTCAAGTACCCTGTCTTTCAGGATTCCAAGTTCAAGTCAGTGGCTTTGTCTCTCATTTTAGGGTTCTTACACTCAAAATTTGAGGAAAGTTTATAAATCAAAGTTGGAGCCCTGTCTCTTAGGTTTTCAGAACAGTTTGGCTCATCCCAATTTGAGTTTTTTACTAAAAGTTATAGTATAAACACTGTTCTAGAGTCAAGTGATTTTTTGGTTCTATTTCAGGTTTTGGCATACTGACTTGTCCTAGTTAATTGACTTAGTTCCATTGGGTTCTAGGTTTTGGTCAAAATACCAAAGTTGTAGTTCTAGGTCTTATAGAGATTTTGACTTTGGTTTCACTACATTTTCAATTTTTTGGACCAAGTTATGGCATTTTTGCAACAACTGGTCAGATAGGTTGAAGTCCAAAATTTCTGGTCAGTTTGGTTCTGGACAGAATTGGTGACCTAACTTATGCTAACAATTTGATTGGGTTAGAGGCAGAATTAGGTTCTGTGTTCTCCAATAAAAATGTGCTCCTATGTCTAACCTTTCCAATAGTTCAAGAATCAAGTCATTCTGACCTTCCTAGAATTATGGCTATTTGAACATTTACTGTTCATTTAGTCATTTTTCTAAGGCCAGATTAGGGTTGCCCGGATTCAAGCAGTTTTTAGGCCAGGTTAGGGACAGATTTTTAGCATGGTCTCTTCATGAAAAATGGGGCATTATGACCCTAATTTCATCTCCAATTGGGGTCACACAAATTGGTGTAACACAACCCTACTTATGGCTCAATAGTCACACTAGACTCATAAATCCCAAAAACTGAATGAAAAAGTAACAATCCAAATTTCAATTCCTACCAAATCCCAAACTTCAATTGACATTCATAGCACTTCTAATAGTTAACAATTGGTCTCAACATCATTAATTTTCAAGTCATACACAAAGTTCCCAAAGTTAGGTCAAAACCCTAACTCAAAATCACAATCTCTTGCAAACACATGCCAATCAACTTAATTATTACATATACTCATCAATACCACTAATAAACTTAATTAATTTCATCAAAACCATCAAACCCCATGTAACGTCCTCACCAAAGGTAGTCCGCATTTTATCGCTCGATGACTAATGTCTGCATTTGACAATAAAAATGTCCGAACTACACTTAAACTATAGTGAGGAGGCATAAATTAATGAAATAAATATTAAAAAAATATAGGAAAAATTTTGAGAAATAAAATAAAATTTAGAGAATTTATTTATTTGGTACAAAAATAATAAAAATAACCCGATATGCACCATGAAAGGCATTTTGGTCATTTCACCCCTAGATGTGAATTTTGACTTAAATGTCAAATTAAAATTTGGAAATAGAATAATTAACATAAATTAATTTTATGAATTTGAAATTGAAAATGAGAAGAGAAAGAAGAAGAAAAGAAAAGAAAAGAAAAGGAAAGAAAAGAAAAGAAAGGACATAAAATAAAATAAAGGAAATAGATTAATGAAATAAAAAAACAATAAAGTACACATACATAAATATATAAATAACCACAAGAGACAAAACCCACCAACCCTCTTCTTCTTCCTCTTCTCTCTCCCTCCTTGCCGTCTCCCTTAGTGTCTCCCTCCCTCCATTTTTGTTCTTCTTAAAGCTTGATTTTCCAAGCTTTCTCCTCCCCAAAACCCATAGACCCCTTCACAAAAATTTAGCCCACACCATAAGGAAGCTTTAGATACCCATTAGAAGAAGAAAGATTAAAGTTTGAAGTGGGTCACAAGAGGTTAGTGCACTAATCCCTCTTCTTCTCTTTATTAAACATGAAAAACATGTTTAGCTAAGCATAAATACCATTAAAACAAAAGAAAATCTAGAGGAAAGAACCCTTGAATTTTTGGCAGCCATGGAACTTGAAATTTATTGCTTTTAAGTGATGAAAAATGGTTCTATGAGAATGTGTAATTAGTTGAAATGTTTGGGTGTTTGATTGTGTAGTGTTTGTGTAAATTTGAAACTTTGAAAACTAGGGTTTGTGTAAATGTTGAGGACTTTGTGTAAAATGTTGAAATTGATCTATTGGGATGAGATTGTTGCTTATAGAAGTGTATTGCATGCAAATTGAAGTAAGGAAGTTGGAGGAGGTTGAGTTTTGGAAGTGTCAATTTTCTGCAGGTTGTGTTTGTTGAGGGCAGTGTACATTTTAGGCCATAAATAAAATTGTGTGACCCCAATTGGTATGAGGCCAATTGGAGGTGAAACTAGACCCAAAATAGCCCATTTTCCATGAAGAAACCATGCCCAAATTCTGTCCAAAACTTGACCTAAATACTGTCCAAATTCGGATTTCCCTGCAACCCAACCCAGAAAATGACCAAATGAACAGTACGTGTTCATTTGGTCATAACTCTCTCTATACTGGACCAAATGACCTAAAATTTTAACAATGGAAAGTTTAGACATAGGGCTACACTTTTCATGAAGACCACTTAACCCAGTTTTTCCTTTAACAAATTCAAATTGTTAGCACAAGTTGGGTCACTGAAACTGCCAACCCAGAAAATGACCAAATGAACAGTACGTGTTCATTTGGTCATAACTCTCTCTATACTGGTCCAAATGACCTAAAAGTTTACCCATGGAAAGTTTAGACATAGGGCTACACTTTTCATGAAGACCACTTAACCCAGTTTTGCCTTTAACAAATTCAAATTGTTAGCACAAGTTGGGTCACTGAAACTGCCAACCCAGAAAATGACCAAATGAACAGTACGTGTTCATTTGGTCATAACTCTCTCTATACTGGTCCAAATAACCTAAAATTTTAACCATGGAAAGTTTAGACATAGGGCTACACTTTTCATGAAGACCACTTAACCCAGTTTTGCCTTTAACCAATTCAAATTATTAGCACAAGTTGGGTCACTGAAACTGCCAACCCAGAAAATAACCAAATGAACAGTACGTGTTCATTTGGTCATAACTCTCTCTATACTGGTCCAAATGACCTAAAATTTTACCCATGGAAAGTTTAGACATAGGGCTACACTTTTCATGAAGACCACTTAACCCAGTTTTGCCTTTAACCAATTCAAATTATTAGCACAAGTTGGGTCACTGAAACTGCCAACCCAGAAAATGACCAAAATACTGTTCCTTTGGTATGCTTGACCAGTTTTGGCAAAATGCCATAACTTGGTCTCCAAAGCTGCAAATTGAGTGAAACTAGTGCCAAAAGTTTTATAAGACATAGCACAACAATTTTTATGTTTTGACCAAGCTCTAGAAACCATTGCATCCTAGGGAAAATATTAGCCAAAGTTAGGAATTGAAATCTAGAAAATGTTAAGTTGAACCCAGAATGCCATTTGATACCTGTGTGTTCATTTGGCCATAACTCCCACTAGGAAATTCCATTTGAGATTTGCCAATATGATGTAGAAACATGATACTTAGGGATACAATATTGATTTAGACACCTTTGCCAAATTCTAAGTGTAAAGACCCTAAAAAGAGGGTCAAACATACTACCCTGAAGTTGATTTTTGCCCTTATAGGACTGAGAGTCCAGGTTAATACATTGACCATAACTCACTATACCAAGCTTGAAAAATTATGAAACTGTACCTGGGAGTCCCTAAGACATAGAGGAACATATCTTGTGAAGGAACATAAGTCTAAAAATGACCATAAAATGATCAAATGACTGGTCAAAGTTTATTGACTAGAAATTGTAAATTCTGGACAGCTTAGAGGCAAAGGGACCAGTTATGGTATTTTGACCATAACTTGAGTTCTATAACTCCAAATTCAGTGATTCAAAAACTGAAATTCAAGTTTAAACATAGAGGAACAATTGTTATGAAGGAAGTGTGACTAAATAGACATCCTAACCTAGTCAAATTCCTAGATAAAGATAACACATCAACATGAACCTAAAGAAAGGTTCATGGGAAAAATGCTATATATAATAATTAAAATACTCATAAGGATAATTAAATATTAAAAATGATATGAATATGTAAATTGGGACTAATGTCCCATTAATATGAAATTAATGGTACCGATGAACAGTACTAGGAAATAGTAACAGTGAATAGTGCTAAAATAATTAAAAATGTTTAATTGCCCATAGTATACCTAGACTTATTTATTTAGTTTGGATAAATTGGTATACCAATTAGGGACCACAGATAGCAAGATCTTGCTTATAGAGCAAATCATGAACTGACAATATATGTCTGATATGATTGTTCTACAGGCTATATGCCTACTTACTGGCCATTGTGCCTACTTTATTTCTGGCTTTACAAGCCTGATAGCGGGTCCGTGCACGACAGCTGGCCTCGTGCCTGACAGATGTATACAGGGTAGACATATGGCTGTCTAACCCGTATACTCCCGTGTATCCAGCTTTTATAATTTGTTATAGGATTCTTGGGCATTGATAATAATTAATTAATACTGAATATACAATAAGTAAACAGGAAAGACCCCAATAATTTTAATTGATTCCAAAGTGTAAAAAAATGTAAAAGACCCAGAATTTATGATTTGTAAATATTATTTCAATTGTTTAATTATTATTATTATAAATTATGCACCACTAAGCGTTATGCTTAGCGCATTGGTTTTCCATCGCGTAGGTATCAAGATCACACCGCCACAAGAGTATTCGGACAGAGTTTCACCGGATCTGCCACCGATCAGAGTCACCTCATCAGTCTTTTGTATTTTGGTAGGGCCCATGTGTAGCCTAGTATTTTGGTTCATTATGTCTAGTCATTATGTAATTACTAGTTTATGATGTATTTTATTTTGGACTTGAAATGAAAACTTATAATTTATTATCTATGAATTTCAATATGAATGCAATAGATGACACTTCATTTTGAGATCTCATAAATAGTTGCGAATGATATGATAAAAGAGAATATGATATGGAAATATGTGAGATGACTATGAATATGTTAACAGGTGATAGTGGAACCCGCCAGATGCTAATAAAACAGAGGAGGATCTGTTCGGGTCTCCACAAAAATAAGATATAAAAAAAAAAAATTTCTACACGTAAATTACCTGATTTAAAGGACATTAAAATTTACAATAGACATGACAAGACAAGATAGGGTGCTCTGGCACCGAATGTGGCACTTCTTGCTCGGCTATACAATAGACGGGTAAGGGGCGTCACACCCCAACTCTTGTCATGGCTGCTGAATTCTAGGGTTCCATATACACATGGTATTTCTTTTTAATTTCATGCAAATTTGTCTTAATTTGACATACTTATACTAGTTAAAGAAGAAAATGGGGTGCATAGTGCACTAACCTTGTTTGTGTCCAACTTGGACTTGCTAAACTTTAAATTTTTCTTCACTTCTTGGCTGCCACTATCTTCCTCAATGTCTAAAAGTAAGTTTTAGTGAAGGGAGGTATGGATTTTAGGGTTAAATGGCATGGGAAATCAAGTTAGAAGAGAAAACAATGGTGAAAGCTTGGAGGGGGTGTTGGTTCGGCCATGGAAGAACAAAAAAGAAGAAGAAGACTAAATAGGATAAGAAGGAATTAATTGAAGTTGTCTTATATATATACACATATGTCTAAGTTTAATTGGCCTAATATTTTAATTATGTCATCTTATGTCATGCTTACATCATAATTAATTTCCTTTTTCTTTTCTTTCTTTTCCTTTCATCTTTCTTTTCTCATTTCCATAAATAATTTCATAATTTTAATTTATTTTTATGTGTTTTAATCTCTCTCACTTAATTGACATTTAGGTCAAAATTCATCACTGGGGTGAAATGACCAAAATGCACTTTGTTGGACTTATCGAGTTATAACTGTCCTTACCGATTGGCTAAATTTTCTTGGATTTTTCTTTGGTATTTTTATTATCATTTAGACTTCATAATTCCTTCAATTTAATCCAAAATATTTATTTCACAGGATTCCTTGCGGGTCTGGGGTTGACAACGGTCTTCACAGTCGCTTCCCATTAGGGTCACCTATAACCGTGATCTCCGGCTCATTTAACTCATTTGCAATTCATTTCTTTTATTTTTCCTTAATTTTTTTTAGTCTTTATTCAGTCAATTTATGTCTCCTCACCCTAGTTTAAGTGTAGTTCTAGACTTTCTTGCTGTCCGAATGCATGTAGAACGTACGGACTACATAAAGTACGTTACAAGTTTACTAAATGTTAAATCAATATTTTTCATGTTGATAGAAGAGTTGATCCCTTGGACTTTTGCAATGTTTGTGCTTTGTTTAATTTTTAGAATTAAAATTAAATAAATATTGCGTTCACTCATATCCAATTTATTAAAATTGCTCCTAACGATATTTTATTATGAGGGAGTAGACCACAAAATCCTCAAACATAACAATTACATAAAAATTGAAATACATATATAAATTAAATTCAGTGGGTAGACTTGATTGTGTTGCTAATATCAATAACAAATCGATATCTAACATCAGCTTTCAACATGCGTTCCATGGCAGTGTTCACATACTCAATTGGGATAACTTCAATGTCTGCTGTTATGTTGTGTTTGGCTGCAAAATTAATCATTTCTTGTGTTTCCTCCATTCCCCCAATGCCACTACCTCCCACCATCTTCCTTCCTGTCAATAGTAAATATATATTTGACATTGTTAATTAATTTTTATTTGAATTATGAGTAAGAAGTAGACATATAGGAATGGACAATTACCCATTAACAAAGGAAAGGCTGCTAGCTCAAGTGGCTTCTCTGGAGCACCAACCAAAATCAGCTTTCCATTAGTCTTCAATAGCCCAATCAAAGGTACTAGAGGGTGCGTTGCAGACACCGTATCAATTATACCATCCATTGTGCCCATTGTAGCCTGTACCAGCAAGATTTATCAGGATCAGAAATTAAGTATACATGCACATAGGCAACTTCTCTTGAGTGTAAATTATAAATTATACGTACCTTCATTTGATCTTGGTCACGGCTAACCAAAATGAATCAGCACCAAGATGTTCAACAGCCTCCTGTTTCTTGCTAGGTGAGGTGCTAATCACAGTCACCTTAACCCCATACCCTTGGCAAATTTCACTGCCATATGACCTAGCCCACTGAGGCCAACTACGCCCACATGCATGCCGGGCTTGTCAAGTCCATAATATTTTAAGGGGCTGTACACCGTGATTCCAGCACAAAGGAGAGGAGCAGTAGAATCAAGAGGCAAGGTATCTGGAATACGAACGATGAAGTGCTCATCGGCAACCATGATGTCAGAGTACCCGCCGTAAGTGATGGTTCCGTCATAGTACTTCGCACCATAGGTGAGTATCGTTTCTGCGCAGTAATTTTCAAGATTGTTCGTGCAGTTATGGCAGGAGTGGCATGATCCCACAATGCAGCCCACACCAACTTTATCTCCCACCTTGAATTTTTCCACTTTGCTGCCAACCTCTGTCACCACTCCCACAATCTCATGTCTGCATCATAAAATCACCAGAAAAGATCATTTTTAATATTGGTTGATGGGATTCCAACGCTTAACTTTACACCGTTAAACATTTTAATTGCTAATGTGATCAGAATACGTACCCAGGGACAAGAGGGTAAGTGGAAGTGCCCCATTCATTCTTGACCATGTGAAGGTCCGAGTGGCACATTCCACAGTAAAGAACCTTGAAACAAACGTCTTTCTCTCCTGTTGCCCTGCACAAACATGTCATTTATGGATAATTAGGAAGAACTGGATTATCGAATTTGTTCTCAGACATTTAAGAAAAAGAAGATTTGTTGATTTAAAAAGAGACACAAGAAAGATTTATGGAATTATAAGAAGAAAAAGAACCTCCTGGAGAAGTTGAAGGGAGAAAGGACACCAGATTCGTCTCTTGCAGCCCATCCGAATGCCTGTTTGGGATGCTCTTCTTCTGGCAATTTGGCGACCATTTTTCTTCGCAAGAAATTTAGATGGAAAATACAATATAGCAAAGAGATTTGCAGATGAGTCGAAAGCAGATAGCTTGAATGCTAGCTTCTGGTGATGGGTTAGGGGGTACGTGCCCATCAATATATATAGTAGTTGGAAGTTGAAAGAATCTTGGTTGGGCGATGGAGTGATGACGTATTAGGTGAGCTTTTCCTCTTTGGGCCTTACGTATCGGCTGACCGAAGAGCCAGCCGCAAGACTAGGAAGAAGTCAAAAAAACACAGAAAATTTTAAAATAAGGCTGCTTACCTAATCAAATATGTAATAAAATAATAATTATATCAATTAAATTTAATAAGAGAATAACAGGCTCATTAAAAAAGATCTCATATTTTTTTAAGTTATTATTATAATTATTTTTGTCTAATGACATAAAAAATTTAAATATTTACAAGTATTACCTTTTAATCTAGTTCTTTTAATTCTGAACCAATCGATAGATTTTGAAATTTTAATTAAATTTTATTCAATTTTCGAATTAAAATTGGGAGCGTGCCCCTTGCTTAGATGTCATCACACCTGACATTTTTTTATTATATTTGAGTGAGTACCACGTGACATACACGAAATTAAAAAAAAAAAAAAGTTTAATCATAGAAAGGGTAAACTTGTAATATATCAAATTTCTTCCTGCACTTTCTTCATCCTCCTCCATCACCAACGATGTATCAAATCTAAGCTCTCTAGCCCCTGAAATCAAAACCATAACCCTCTCTCAATATTTCATTCTATTCTTCTTCTTTTTTCGGTCCAATAAGGCATCATATGCTCAAGATTCCTCCTCACAGACACTCTAATCTCAAGCGACTTACCTCCCGCATCGTTCAACTCATTCGTTGAAGATAGCTCCAACAAGTGTTTTCTCTTCCTCTTCAAATTCTCATTCCGATTCTCAACCCTAATTCTTGATTAATGATTATCCATTTTGCCTTAATTGATAGATTTTTTAGGAAATTGACGTTGCCAAGAGACAATATGCCAAGCTGAACCCAATTGATATGAATGCAGTGATGGAGGCCTGTGTTTGCTGCTACGATATTAATTCAGTTCTTCGAATATTTTGTGAGATGTTGAAGCCGGAAAGTTGTGGCGTTGATGGGATCACATATGGTACACTATTGAAGGTACTCCCGCTACTTCAAAATTTCCAAACATCAATATGAATCCTTCTTCTTAATTTGCTATTTGAAAGGGTTTGGGAGATGCTCGAAGAATCAATGAAGCATTTCAAATACTTGGTCCCTGGAACAAGGTTTTGTTTTCCCCCAAAACAATAGAATATGTTTTTTGCGTTACCATTACTATCATTGGGCTTACTTCTATTTGCCTTGCTTGCTCTGTTGTAGTGTAGGAGATATATGCTGCACTAATGGCCTTCTTGCACATTATGGTTTTTCACTTCTTGAAGGAGGCAATCCTCCTATCTTGATTGAATGCAAACTTGGCAGAGCAAAATGCAGATAATGATGGAATGTGCTATGCATCAAACTAGTGAAGGGGAAGGAAAAATCATCAACCTGATGATAATAGCTGCTTTGAAGAAGGAAGAAGAAAGAATGAACTTTTAATTTAGGGTATAGGATTATGGAAGTTGCAAATTTAGCCTTTCTTTAGGGTTTTCTTTTTTTTTTTTTTTTTTTTTTAACTTGCTATGTGTCATGTAAGACTCACCCAAAATATAATAAAAAATTGTCAGTTTTAATGACACCTTAGCAGGGCAATCCCCTCCGATTTCAATTTCAAATCTGAATAAAATTTAATCAAAATTTTGAAATCTGATTAATTGATTCAAAATTAGAAAATTTTGATTAAAACACTTTTGCTAGCAAAGGCTTGAATTGTTGGCTCCATTAGGCCCTTTTTTTTCATATTTTCTATAAATAATTGGTTCTCTCACAATAATCTGATTCTTGAATTTATGCTTTGAGTTCTATCAAAAGATTGAAAGGTCTTTAGTTGAGAGGCCTTTTATTAGTTTTTTAATTTTTAATGTTTGTCTCTATATTGTATGGAGTCAGTGACAAATGCAAAAAGTCAATTGAGAGGTCCAATTAAAATATGTTACTTATAAAAATAACATGCATAAAATAAATATAAGTTAAACAAAAGAATTTCTAATACAAAATTAATATGCTGTTATAATTAATTGAATTACAATGCTAGTAGTTTATTATTTGTTAAATAAAATTTATTCATAATAATTTTATTGTCAATACTTGTAAATACATCTATTTTAATATAAATTACCCAACAATCATTCAACAGTTCATTGCTCCTCTATTATAAAGTGAACTTTTAATAACATATCACTTAAATATGAATATATTTCATAAAATTATTACTAAATATCTCATAATTTTAACGTGACTGAATTACAATGACAAAAATTAGTTAATAATATTGTTAGGCAATTAAAAAAAAGAAAGAAGAGCATGTTGGAATTTCTTAAGAAAATTGGTTAACGCTCATCCCAAAAGCTATAAAGGGGGAGAAGTGCTCAAAACTTTAAAAAAACACACTACTCTTGTTTCAAACCAATATAAAATTTTAACATATCTCTCACGCTCAAAACTGAACATCTAAAGTAAAAAAATAAATAGATTTTATTATATATTTTATATTTTAATTTAAAGAGAATTGAATATAAGCTACAAATTTCTTAAATCTTTAATAGAATTTTTTTATATATATACACAAACATATAGCTGTGTAATTGAAGTAAGAAAGCTTATAAACAAGTATGCAATTGTACCCAAGCCGTTGGTGCTCATTATTTATTAATCAAATGAAAAAAGTAGAATTTCTTTATACTTTGGAAAGGCAAAGTCGCTGGGTTTTGTTGAGGAAATTAACTCTGCAATATTGCTGGTGGACTAAAGAAACTTAAAGAGTTTGGCAAACTACTAATATACCCTTGTAAAAATATGAAATTCCAGGGAAAATGCTCCCCTTCCCTAGCATAGGTCTGTTACTGTATGGAGTATTTATTTTGTTTTTATCTTGTTTTTTGTATGGGTACGCAGTCTGTGGAGGAATTGTTTTGTGGACAGGTACGTAGTGTTTGTTCTGTGAAATTAGCTATTCAATTCTTTCGGTATAAAAGATCCAACGAGTAGTCCAATCACCTTAAAGATCTATCTCTTTTAACATACTCATCTTCTAATTTATTTTATTTTATTAAGATTTCATTTTAAACCAGCTAATTCTGCTATGCTACACACACACACAGATATATATATATAAAGTATTGCTTAAAATTCAATTTCACAATAAATTTAATTTAATTTATTTTTTTAAAATTTTTTTATCTAAATTAATTTAAAAGTTTAAAATTTAATTTAGTTCAAAAATAAAAAAAAATTAAGTTTTTTATTTTTAAATTTAAATTAAATTAAACTTTTTAAATTTAAATCAAAAAATTAAAAAATTTACTACAAATTTTAACTTATTAACTAAATTAAATTTAAATTAAAATTTTTACTTTAATCTAAATAAAAAGTTAAATTAAATTTAAATTAAAACATATCAATTAGTATAAGCAAAAAGTTTAAAAGAAATTAAATTAAAGATTCCCAATAAATACAAAGAGAAAAATTAAACATTTTACCTTAAAATGGAGAAAAGTAATTTTATTATTATATAAGCTAGAAATTAATATTTGAGTACAGACAAATATTTCTTTTAATTATTTCTAAACCAGTTGCTGGAAC
This sequence comes from Hevea brasiliensis, assembly GCF_030052815.1. Lineage (NCBI taxonomy): Eukaryota > Viridiplantae > Streptophyta > Magnoliopsida > Malpighiales > Euphorbiaceae > Hevea > Hevea brasiliensis. The sequence goes on along the minus strand of NC_079508.1, from coordinate 39,999,318 downwards.
TGGAATTGTTTTGAAAAATACATTTTCAGCAAAAACTATTTTCAAACATCAAAAAGCCTATCTGTTCCAACTAAACAGCATAACATATATATATATATATATTTTTTTAAAGACAAAAAAAGAGAGAAAACAAAAGGGTCCGTCAGAATAAGCTACAAACTCACGAAAGTCACTCGACAAACCATGCCATTCACTATGGCCATTGAGAATCTCTCGCCCCAAATGAACTTAGAATCCACCGTTTTTAACATAAAATCCAACTGCCTCGCTGCATAGAATGGCTCACGGCTACTTGAACCTCTCTTTTTTCACCCCTCCTTTCATGTGATAGAGGCAATCCAGTCCATTCTGACAAAAAGTCCAAAAGGGATGGCTGCTCATCGTGGTTTGGCATGGGTAGATCTTGAAGTAGAAGTGGCCCCTCTTCCTATTCCGCTTCCTGCCCACAGTAGATGGTGGCGGAGCAAGTTTAGGTGCAAGTCGCTGCTTTTGGAACCAAATATTGATCCAAGATCTGTTGATTTCTTATCATTATATGGACCCAAAGCAGACATACCTTGATTTTGTTTCATGAAACCAATTGATTTCTGAGGATTATGACCACTATTCAAACTACCAGCACTCATTGTAGAAATCCCTTGGTTTGATTTCAACAGCTCAGATGAACTTTGATTTCAACAGCTAAGCATATTGCTTAGTGGTGTATAAATTGAAATAAAAATAACTAAGTAATTGAAATAATTATTTTCACGTATAACCTTATAAAGAAATATAGAATTTCATTAATTTAAAATCTTTTACATGTTTATAGAACTTTGGAAGCAATTAAATTAATCAGGATCTTTTTTGTTCGTTTATTCCATGTTCAGTCTTATTACTCATACCTGTGATCTCTTCGTGTACTTATTTAAATTTAAGGCTTATTACTCTTATCTGTGCCCAAGTAATCCATAACAAACTATAAAGACTGGATACAAGGAATATACTAGTTAAATATCCGTATGTCTAACATGTATACATCTGTCATGTTAGGCACAAGGCCAGCGAGCAGGCATAAAGTCAAAAATAAAATCAGGCACAATGGCTAATGGGCAGGCATGAAGCTTGAAGAACAACCATATCAGACATATGTTGTCTATCAATGATCATTCTTGTGGGTAGTACTGCAACCAGTAATCTCTAATTGGTATACCAATCGATCCATGCTATATATATAAGTCTAAGTATACTTTGGACAAATTAGTATTATTAAGTACTTGTAATTTCATTATTTCATGATATGTACTAATTGTGTTTCATAACATTTTCATGTCACTTGTAAAGGAAACATAAGTCCCACATATATATTCATATTATTTTTATGTTTAACAAGTCATTTTGATTAATTTTATATCATATGCTAAGTTATTTTATGAACCTTTCTCAAGGTCCAGATTTGGTGTCTTTACTTCACCTAGCAAATTGTTCAAGATGTGGCCACTGTTTGGCCACACTTCCTTCATGGAAGTTGTTCCTCTATGTCTTGTCTTTGTTTTCCTTTTTGATTCATGTCATTTGGAGTTTTAGAACTCAAGTTATGGTCAAATAACCAAAACTGGTTCATTAACTCACTCTAGTTCCAGTTGCAAGTAGATTCTAGAATCAATTTTTTCCTAATTATTTAGACATATTACAGCCACTTTTAGGCCTAATATTCTTCATAGGAGTTATTACTCTATGTCTTAAGATCACTCAGATTTAAGATTTGCAATTTTTCAAGTTTTATAGAATTAATTATAGCAAATTAACTGGCCTGGACTCAAGTACCCTGTCTTTCAGGATTCCAAGTTCAAGTCAGTGGCTTTGTCTCTCATTTTAGGGTTCTTACACTCAAAATTTGAGGAAAGTTTATAAATCAAAGTTGGAGCCCTGTCTCTTAGGTTTTCAGAACAGTTTGGCTCATCCCAATTTGAGTTTTTTACTAAAAGTTATAGTATAAACACTGTTCTAGAGTCAAGTGATTTTTTGGTTCTATTTCAGTTATTGTCATAATGACTTGTCCTAGTTAATTGACTTAGTTCCATTGGGTTCTAGGTTTTGGTCAAAACACCAAAATTGTAGTTTTAGGTCTTATAGAGACTTTGACTTTTGTTTCACTGCATTTTCAGTTTTGTGGATCGAGTTATGGTATTTTTGCCAAAACTGGTCGGATAGGTTCAAGTCCAGAATTTACAGTCGGTTTGGTTCTGGACAGAATTGGTGACCTAAATTGTGCTAGGAATTTGGTTGGGTTAGAGGTAGAATTAGGTTCTGTATTCTTCATGAAAAATGTGATCCTATGTCTAACCTTTCCAATGGTTCAAGAATCAGGTCATTCTGACCTTCCTATAATCAGTTATGGCCATTTGAACATTTACTGTTTATTTGGTCATTTTTCCAGGGCCAGATTAGGATTATCCGGATTCAAGCAGTTTTTAGGCCAGGTTAGGGACAGTTTTTGGGCATGGTTTCTTCATGCAAAATGGGGCATTATGACCCTAGTTTCATCTCCAATTGGCCTCACACTAATTGGAGTAACACAACTCTACTTATGGCTCAATAGTCACACTAGACTCATAAGTCCCAAAACCTGCATGAAAATGTAACACTCCCAATTTCAATTCCTCCCAACTCCCAAACTTCAATTGACATTCATAGCACTTCTAATAGTTAACAATTGGTCTCAACATCATTAATTTTCAAGTCATACACAAAGTTCCCAAAGTTAGGTCAAAACCCTAACTCAAAATCACAATCTCTTGCAAACACATGCCAATCAACTTAATTATTACATATACTCATCAATACCACTAATAAACTTAATTAATTTCATCAAAACCATCAAACCCCATGTAACGTCCTCACCAAAGGTAGTCCGTACATTTTACTGTTCTGATGACTAATGTCTGTACGGACAATAAAAATGTCTGGAACTACACTTAAACTATAGTGAGGAGGCATAAATTAATGAAATAAATATTAAAAAAATATAGGAAAAATTTTGAGAAATAAAATAAAATTTAGAGAATTTATTTATTTGGTACAAAAATAATAAAAATAACCCGATATGCACCATGAAAGGCATTTTGGTCATTTCACCCCTAGATGTGAATTTTGACTTAAATGTCAAATTAAAATTTGGAAATAGAATAATTAACATAAATTAATTTTATGAATTTGAAATTGAAAAATGAGAAGAGAAAGAAGAAGAAAAGAAAAGAAAAGAAAAGGAAAGAAAAGAAAAGAAAGGAAAGAAAAGAAAAGAAAGGAAATAGATTTATGAAATTTAAAAACAATAAAGTACACATAAATATATATATAAATACCCACAAGAGACAAAACCCACCAACCCTCTTCTTCTTCCTCTTCTCTCTCCCTCCTTGCCGTCTCTCTCCCTCCCTCCATTTTTGTTCTTCTTAAAGCTTGATTTTCCAAGCTTTCTCCTCCCCAAAACCCATAGACCCCTTCACAAAAAATTTAGCCCACACCATAAGGAAGCTTTAGATACCCATTAGAAGAAGAAAGATTAAAGTTTGAAGTGGGTCACAAGAGGTTAGTGCACTAATCCCTCTTCTTCTCTTTATTAAACATGAAAAACATGTTTAGCTAAGCATAAATACCATTAAAACAAAAGAAAATCTAGAGGAAAGAACCCTTGAATTTTTGGCAGCCATGGAACTTGAAATTTATTGCTTTTAAGTGATGAAAAATGGTTCTATGAGAATGTGTAATTAGTTGAAATGTTTGGGTGTTTGATTGTGTAGTGTTTGTGTAAATTTGAAACTTTGAAAACTAGGGTTTGTGTAAATGTTGAGGACTTTGTGTAAAATGTTGAAATTGATCTATTGGGATGAGATTGTTGCTTATAGAAGTGTATTGCATGCAAATTGAAGTAAGGAAGTTGGAGGAGGTTGAGTTTTGGAAGTGTCAATTTTCTGCAGGTTGTGTTTGTTGAGGGCAGTGTACATTTTAGGCCATAAATAAAATTGTGTGACCCCAATTGGTATGAGGCCAATTGGAGGTGAAACTAGACCCAAAATAGCCCATTTTCCATGAAGAAACCATGCCCAAATTCTGTCCAAAACTTGACCTAAATACTGTCCAAATTCGGATTTCCCTGCAACCCAACCCGGAAAATGACCAAATGAACAGTACGTGTTCATTTGGTCATAACTCTCTCTATACTGGACCAAATGACCTAAAATTTTAACAATGGAAAGTTTAGACATAGGGCTACACTTTTCATGAAGACCACTTAACCCAGTTTTTCCTTTAACAAATTCAAATTGTTAGCACAAGTTGGGTCACTGAAACTGCCAACCCAGAAAATGACCAAATGAACAGTACGTGTTCATTTGGTCATAACTCTCTCTATACTGGTCCAAATGACCTAAAAGTTTACCCATGGAAAGTTTAGACATAGGGCTACACTTTTCATGAAGACCACTTAACCCAGTTTTGCCTTTAACAAATTCAAATTGTTAGCACAAGTTGGGTCACTGAAACTGGGATGCCAGAAAATGACCAAATGAACAGTACGTGTTCATTTGGTCATAACTCTCTCTATACTGGTCCAAATAACCTAAAATTTTAACCATGGAAAGTTTAGACATAGGGCTACACTTTTCATGAAGACCACTTAACCCAGTTTTGCCTTTAACCAATTCAAATTATTAGCACAAGTTGGGTCACTGAAACTGCCAACCCAGAAAATAACCAAATGAACAGTACGTGTTCATTTGGTCATAACTCTCTCTATACTGGTCCAAATGACCTAAAATTTTACCCATGGAAAGTTTAGACATAGGGCTACACTTTTCATGAAGACCACTTAACCCAGTTTTGCCTTTAACCAATTCAAATTATTAGCACAAGTTGGGTCACTGAAACTGCCAACCCAGAAAATGACCAAAATACTGTTCCTTTGGTATGCTTGACCAGTTTTGGCAAAAATGCCATAACTTGGTCTCCAAAGCTGCAAATTGAGTGAAACTAGTGCCAAAAGTTTTATAAGACATAGCACAACAATTTTTATGTTTTGACCAAGCTCTAGAAACCATTGCATCCTAGGGAAAATATTAGCCAAAGTTAGGAATTGAAATCTAGAAAATGTTAAGTTGAACCCAGAATGCCATTTGATACCTGTGTGTTCATTTGGCCATAACTCCCACTAGGAAATTCCATTTGAGATTTGCCAATATGATGTAGAAACATGATACTTAGGGATACAATATTGATTTAGACACCTTTGCCAAATTCTAAGTGTAAAGACTCTAAAAAGAAGGTCAAACATACTGCCCTGAAGTTGATTTTTGCCCTTATAGGACTGAGAGTCCAGGTTAATACATTGACCATAACTCACTATACCAAGCTTGAAAAATTATGAAACTGTACCTGGGAGTCCCTAAGACATAGAGGAACATATCTTGTGAAGGAACATAAGTCTAAAAATGACCATAAAATGATCAAATGACTGGTCAAAGTTTATTGACTAGAAATTGTAAATTCTGGACAGCTTAGAGGCAAAGGGACCAGTTATGGTATTTTGACCATAACTTGAGTTCTATAACTCCAAATTCAGTGATTCAAAAACTGAAATTCAAGTTTAAACATAGAGGAACAATTGTTATGAAGGAAGTGTGACTAAATAGACATCCTAACCTAGTCAAATTCCTAGATAAAGATAACACATCAACATGAACCTAAAGAAAGGTTCATGGGAAAAATGCTATATATAATAATTAAAATACTCATAAGGATAATTAAATATTAAAAATGATATGAATATGTAAATTGGGACTAATGTCCCATTAATATGAAATTAATGGTACCGATGAACAGTACTAGGAAATAGTAACAGTGAATAGTGCTAAAATAATTAAAAATGTTTAATTGCCCATAGTATACCTAGACTTATTTATTTAGTTTGGATAAATTGGTATACCAATTAGGGACCACAGATAGCAGTACTGCTTATAGAGCAAATCATGAACTGACAATATATGTCTGATATGATTGTTCTACAGGCTATATGCCTACTTACTGGCCATTGTGCCTACTTTATTTCTGGCTTTACAAGCCTGACAGCGGGTCCGTGCCCGACAGCTGGCCTCGTGCACGGCGGATGTATCTGAGGGTAGACATATGGCTGTCTAACCCGTATACTCCGTGTATCCAGCTTTTATAATTTGTTATAGGATTCTTGGGCATTGATAATAATTAATTAATACTGAATATACAATAAGTAAACAGGAAAGACCCCAATAATTTTAATTGATTCCAAAGTGTAAAAAAATGTAAAAGACCCAGAATTTATGATTTGTAAATATTATTTCAATTGTTTAATTATTATTATTATAAATTATGCACCACTAAGCGTTATGCTTAGCGCGTTGGTTTTCCATCGCGTAGGTACTGAAGATCGGCCGCCACAGTAGTATTCGGACAGAGTTTCGACCAGATCTGCCACCGATCAGAGTCACCTCATCAGTCTTTTGTATTTTGGTAGGGCCCATGTGTAGCCTAGTATTTTGGTTCATTATGTCTAGTCATTATGTAATTACTAGTTTATGATGTATTTTATTTTGGACTTGAAATGAAAACTTATAATTTATTATCTATGAATTTCAATATGAATGCAATAGATGACACTTCATTTTGAGATCTCATAAATAGTTGCGAATGATATGATAAAAGAGAATATGATATGGAAATATGTGAGATGACTATGAATATGTTAACAGGTGATAGTGGAACCCGCCAGATGCTAATAAAACAGAGGAGGATCTGTTCGGGTCTCCACAAAAATAAGATATAAAAAAAAAAATTTCTACACGTAAATTACCTGATTTAAAGGACATTAAAATTTACAATAGACATGACAAGACAAGATAGGGTGCTCTGGCACCGAATGTGGCACTTCTTGCTCGGCTATACAATAGACGGGTAAGGGGCGTCACACCCCAACTCTTGTCATGGCTGCTGAATTCTAGGGTTCCATATACACATGGTATTTCTTTTTAATTTCATGCAAATTTGTCTTAATTTGACATACTTATACTAGTTAAAGAAGAAAATGGGGTGCATAGTGCACTAACCTTGTTTGTGTCCAACTTGGACTTGCTAAACTTTAAATTTTTCTTCACTTCTTGGCTGCCACTATCTTCCTCAATGTCTAAAAGTAAGTTTTAGTGAAGGGAGGTATGGATTTTAGGGTTAAATGGCATGGGAAATCAAGTTAGAAGAGAAAACAATGGTGAAAGCTTGGAGGGGGTGTTGGTTCGGCCATGGAAGAACCAAAAAGAAGAAGAAGACTAAATAGGATAAGAAGGAATTAATTGAAGTTGTCTTATATATATACACATATGTCTAAGTTTAATTGGCCTAATATTTTAATTATGTCATCTTATGTCATGCTTACATCATAATTAATTTCCTTTTTCTTTTCTTTCTTTTCCTTTCATCTTTCTTTTCTCATTTCCATAAATAATTTCATAATTTTAATTTATTTTTATGTGTTTTAATCTCTCTCACTTAATTGAGATTTAGGTCAAAATTCATCACTGGGGTGAAATGACCAAAATGCACTTTGTTGGACTTATCGAGTTATAACTGTCCTTACCGATTGGCTAAATTTTCTTGGATTTTTCTTTGGTATTTTTATTATCATTTAGACTTCATAATTCCTTCAATTTAATCCAAAATATTTATTTCACAGGATTCCTTGCGGGTCTGGGGTTGACAACGGTCTTCACAGTCGCTTCCCATTAGGGTCACCTATAACCGTGATCTCCGGCTCATTTAACTCATTTGCAATTCATTTCTTTTATTTTTCCTTAATTTTTTTTAGTCTTTATTCAGTCAATTTATGTCTCCTCACCCTAGTTTAAGTGTAGTTCTAGACTTTCTTGCTGTCCGAACAGACAGTAGAATGTACGGACTACCTAAAGTAAAGGCGTTACAAGTTTACTAAATGTTGAATCAATATTTTTCATGTTGATAGAAGAGTTGATCCCTTGGACTTTTGCAATGTTTGTGCTTTGTTTAATTTTTAGAATTAAAATTAAAAAAAAAATGCGTTCACTCATATCCAATTTATTAAAATTGCTCCTAACGATATTTTATTATGAGGGAGTAGACCACAAAATCCTCAAACATAACAATTACATAAAAATTGAAATACATATATAAATTAAATTCAGTGGGTAGACTTGATTGTGTTGCTAATATCAATAACAAATCGATATCTAACATCAGCTTTCAACATGCGTTCCATGGCAGTGTTCACATACTCAATTGGGATAACTTCAATGTCTGCTGTTATGTTGTGTTTGGCTGCAAAATTAATCATTTCTTGTGTTTCCTCCATTCCCCCAATGCCACTACCTCCCACCATCTTCCTTCCTGTCAATAGTAAATATATATTTGACATTGTTAATTAATTTTTATTTGAATTATGAGTAAGAAGTAGACATATAGGAATGGACAATTACCCATTAACAAAGGAAAGGCTGCTAGCTCAAGTGGCTTCTCTGGAGCACCAACCAAAATCAGCTTTCCATTAGTCTTCAATAGCCCAATCAAAGGTACTAGAGGGTGCGTTGCAGACACCGTATCAATTATACCATCCATTGTGCCCATTGTAGCCTGTACCAGCAAGATTTATCAGGATCAGAAATTAAGTATACATGCACATAGGCAACTTCTCTTGAGTGTAAATTATAAATTATACGTACCTTCATTTGATCTTGGTCACGGCTAACCAAAAATGAATCAGCACCAAGATGTTCAACAGCCTCCTGTTTCTTGCTAGGTGAGGTGCTAATCACAGTCACCTTAACCCCCATACCCTTGGCAAATTTCACTGCCATATGACCTAGCCCACCGAGGCCAACTACGCCCACATGCATGCCGGGCTTGTCAAGTCCATAATATTTTAAGGGGCTGTACACCGTGATTCCAGCACAAAGGAGAGGAGCAGTAGAATCAAGAGGCAAGGTATCTGGAATACGAACGATGAAGTGCTCATCGGCAACCATGATGTCAGAGTACCCGCCGTAAGTGATGGTTCCGTCATAGTACTTCGCACCATAGGTGAGTATCGTTTCTGCGCAGTAATTTTCAAGATTGTTCGTGCAGTTATGGCAGGAGTGGCATGATCCCACAATGCAGCCCACACCAACTTTATCTCCCACCTTGAATTTTTCCACTTTGCTGCCAACCTCTGTCACCACTCCCACAATCTCATGTCTGCATCATAAAATCACCAGAAAAGATCATTTTTAATATTGGTTGATGGGATTCCAACGCTTAACTTTACACCGTTAAACATTTTAATTGCTAATGTGATCAGAATACGTACCCAGGGACAAGAGGGTAAGTGGAAGTGCCCCATTCATTCTTGACCATGTGAAGGTCCGAGTGGCACATTCCACAGTAAAGAACCTTGAAACAAACGTCTTTCTCTCCTGTTGCCCTGCACAAACATGTCATTTATGGATAATTAGGAAGAACTGGATTATCGAATTTGTTCTCAGACATTTAAGAAAAAGAAGATTTGTTGATTTAAAAAGAGACACAAGAAAGATTTATGGAATTATAAGAAGAAAAAGAACCTCCTGGAGAAGTTGAAGGGAGAAAGGACACCAGATTCGTCTCTTGCAGCCCATCCGAATGCCTGTTTGGGATGCTCTTCTTCTGGCAATTTGGCGACCATTTTTCTTCGCAAGAAATTTAGATGGAAAATACAATATAGCAAAGAGATTTGCAGATGAGTCGAAAGCAGATAGCTTGAATGCTAGCTTCTGGTGATGGGTTAGGGGGTACGTGCCCATCAATATATATAGTAGTTGGAAGTTGAAAGAATCTTGGTTGGGCGATGGAGTGATGACGTATTAGGTGAGCTTTTCCTCTTTGGGCCTTACGTATCGGCTGACCGAAGAGCCAGCCGCAAGACTAGGAAGAAGTCAAAAAAACACAGAAAATTTTAAAATAAGGCTGCTTACCTAATCAAATATGTAATAAAATAATAATTATATCAATTAAATTTAATAAGAGAATAACAGGCTCATTAAAAAAGATCTCATTTTTTTTCAAGTTATTATTATAATTATTTCTGTCTAATGACATCAAAAATTTAAATATTTACAAGTATAGCCTTTTAATCTAGTTCTTTTAATTGTGAACCAATTGATAGATTTTGAAATTTTAATTAAATTTTATTCAATTTTCGAATTAAAATTGGGAGTGTGCCCTTGACATAGATGTCATCACACCTGACATTTTTTTATTATATTTGAGTGAGTACCACATGACATACACGAAATTAAAAAAAAAAAAGTTTAATCATAGAAAGGGTAAACTTGTAATATATCAAATTTCTTCCTGCACTTTCTTCATCCTCCTCCATCACCAACGATGTATCAAATCTAAGCTCTCTAGCCCCTGAAATCAAAACCATAACCCTCTCTCAATATTTCATTCTATTCTTCTTCTTTTTTCGGTCCAATAAGGCATCATATGCTCAAGATTCCTCCTCACAGACACTCTAATCTCAAGCGACTTACCTCCGCATCGTTCAACTCATTCGTTGAAGATAGCTCCAACAAGTGTTTTCTCTTCCTCTTCAAATTCTCATTCCGATTCTCAACCCTAATTCTTGATTAATGATTATCCATTTTGCCTTAATTGATAGATTTTTTAGGAAATTGACGTTGCCAAGAGACAATATGCCAAGCTGAACCCAATTGATATGAATGCAGTGATGGAGGCCTGTGTTTGCTGCTACGATATTAATTCAGTTCTTCGAATATTTTGTGAGATGTTGAAGCCGGAAAGTTGTGGCGTTGATGGGATCACATATGGTACACTATTGAAGGTACTCCCGCTACTTCAAAATTTCCAAACATCAATATGAATCCTTCTTCTTAATTTGCTATTTGAAAGGGTTTGGGAGATGCTCGAAGAATCAATGAAGCATTTCAAATACTTGGTCCCTGGAACAAGGTTTTGTTTTCCCCCAAAACAATAGAATATGTTTTTTGCGTTACCATTACTATCATTGGGCTTACTTCTATTTGCCTTGCTTGCTCTGTTGTAGTGTAGGAGATATATGCTGCACTAATGGCCTTCTTGCACATTATGGTTTTTCACTTCTTGAAGGAGGCAATCCTCCTATCTTGATTGAATGCAAACTTGGCAGAGCAAAATGCAGACAATGATGGAATGTGCTATGCATCAAACTAGTGAAGGGGAAGGAAAAATCATCAACCTGATGATAATAGCTGCTTTGGAGAAGGAAGAAGAAAGAATGAACTTTTAATTTAGGGTATAGGATTATGGAAGTTGCAAATTGAGCCTTTCTTTAGGTTTTTTTTTTTTTTTTTTTTTTTTAACTTGCTATGTGTCATGTAAGACCTACCCAAAATATAATAAAAAATTGTCAGTTGTGATGGCACCTTAGCAGGGCAATCCCCTCCGATTTCAATTTCAAGTCTGAATAAAATTTAATCAAATTTTTAAAATCTGATTAATTGATTCAAAATTAGAAAAAACTTGATTTTATTATTAGTATATATTTTAGAAAAAACATATATATATATATGTTTCTTTGCCATTGAAGAGATTTCTATATGAATATTTTTTTTATCTATTAATTTAATAAATTTTATAAAGATATATTCATAATTTTGATATTATAATTTATTTGTTTAATAAATTATATTTATACTTATAATCATATTTATTATTTATCTTTAAAATTCTATAATTATGTAAAAATATAATTGAAAAATATTTTCTGCATAAAATTATAATTATTAACTAAAATAAAAATAATAATAAAATGATGAATAATTAAAATATTAGTCGGAGATATAGTTACACTGTCCTCAAAATATTTCTAGCACAAGTAAATTTAAATATGAGAACAAAAATATTTTTTAACTAGAGAATTAATAATTTTATCATAACTAAAAGTAATTGAATAATTATAATAAAAAATAATAAAAATTTAATGAAATTTTATTTTTTATTTTTATTAAAATTATTTAATATTGTTTATAATTTGATTATTAAAATTTATATAATGTATATTTGACATCGAAGAGATTTCTATATGAATATTTCTATATCTATTAATTTAATAAATTTTATAATGATATATTCATAATTTTGATTTTGATACTATAACTTATTTTTTTTAATAAATTATGTTCGTACTTATAATCATATTTATTATTTATTTTTAAAAAATTACAATTATATAAAAATATAATTAAGAAATAATTTCTACCTAAAATTATAATTATTAACTAAAATAAGAAAAAATAATAAAATGATGGATAATCAAAATATTAGTTGGAGATGTGGTTGCATTGTCCTGAAAATATTTCTAGCACAAGTAAAATAAAATATAAGGACAAAAATATTTTTTAACTAAAGAATTAATAATTTTATCGTAACTGAAAGTAATTGAATAATTATAATAAAAATTTAATGAAATTATATTTTTTATTTTTATTAAAATTATTTAATATTTTTATAATTTGATTATTAATATTTATATAATGTATATTTGACATCGAAGAGATTCCTATATGAATATTTTTATATCTATTAATTTAATAAATTTTATAAAGATATATTCATAATTTTGATACTATAACTTATTTTTTTAATAAATTGTATTCGTACTTATAATTATATATATTATTTATCTTTGAAATTTTACAATTATGTAAAAATATAATTGAGAAATAATTTCTGCATAAAATTATAATTATTAACTAAAATAAGAAAAAATAATAAAATGATGGATAATCAAAATATTAGTCCGAGATATTGTTATACTATGCTGAAAATATTTCTAGCACAAGTAAAACAAAATATGAGAATAAAAATATTTTCTAACCAAATAATTAATAATTTTATCATAACTGAAAGTAATTGAATAATTATAATAAAAAATAATAAAAATTTAATGAAATTATATTTTTTATTTTTATTAAAATTGTTTAATATTTTTTATAATTTGATTATTAATATTTATATTATGTAACTATAATACTTTCATTTTAATACTTAATTTTTAATATTTATGTATTCAATTTAGATTTTCAATAAAATTAGTTAATATATATAATTAAATATATCATCATTCACAAAAATAAAAAAAAAAGATTAAAAAAAATATATAAAAGTATTATCATCATGATAAGTGGATAAATAATTTTGAAAATATTCAAATTTAATTGAATAAATATAGGTATATATTTTTTGTTTAGCTATAATTATAATATTAAGCTAAATTACTTCTATTGTAAATGATAACAATTATTATAATAATTGAATGACAATCAATGTTATGACAAAAATAATTACTTTGTTTTATTAATTAATTATATAAATTACAATATATATTAATTTCAAGAATGTGAAATCACAAAATAATAGTCACTTTTCTTTAAATTAATGGTCATTAGTAATATTTTATTATTATTATTATTATTATTATTATTATTATTATTATGGAGAGTGAAATGTGACAAATAATATTTTTGCGTAAATGAATTTATAAAAAAATATAAATAATTTCTAAATATTGCATTTAATCACAAAAGACTTTAATTTTTAAAAATTAAATTTTAAAGAAAATAATAATTTAAATATAAAAAATTAAGATAGTAATGTAAGTAATAATGCTAATTAAAAGAAAGATTAAATAATTAAATAATAATTAGTCTAAAAGAGAGTTATTTATAGACAGTAATATGTGGCAAGTTCTATAAGGAAAATGTCACGTGGCATCATTATAAGAATAAATGTCTACTTTATATATAGATGTAGATATAGATATAGATTCATAAAGGGAGAGGGTTGTTTACAGCCATGTAGCTCATTAATTGTAATTAGCACATTGTGCTTTTATTAAATTAAATAATAATAATAATAATAATAATAATAATAATAATAATAATAATAATAATAATAATAATAATAATAATAATAATAATTTATAAAAGTGTTTATATTAACTTACAAGCCAATAAGTTCTAAAACAAAAATACATATTTGCTTATAATATTTTTTGCACTTACAAGCTAAAAAATTAAGGAATCAGCTTTTTATTTTAATGCTTACAAATTAGTTTGATCATGTATTTTATCATATTATTTTTATTTAATTTTTAAAATTTTATTATAGATCTTATATAATATTCTTTTTAGTCATTTTAATTATAAATATGCTTATAAGCTACTCCCTCTATTTATTTTTATCTATTGCATTCAGAAAACCAAAGAGTATTAACTTTTTTTTTTTTCAATTTTACCTTTTTTTCTACTAAATACAGTTTATGTTTATAAAATAAGTAATTATATGAAATAAATGATAATTTAATCAATTACTAGTGTATTTTTATGAAAATGAGGCTATCAAATTATTTCCTTAATCACCATGCAAAATCTAAATGTAACAAATAAAAATAGACGGAGACGGTATTTTACATTGAGCACATCAACTATTTATCAATAACTTATAAATACTTTAATTAAACACATAATTGATTAAAATTTTAATTGCTTACAAGTTCAAATTTGATTATAAGCATTATTTTATAAATTTAATTTCATAAGTTAAGTCAAACACACTAATAATTGAAGACTGAAAAAAAGCTCAATGTGTAAATATAAAAGTCATATCTATGTTAAAGATCTATAAAATTTCTATGTGATATCACTTGCCATAAAAATTAAACTTTAATAATTAACGATTAAATAGGTGTATAACTCCGAAAGGCTTTATTTTCTAAGTAACTAGGGAATTACCCATGCTAATGCACGTTGCTATTAATAATTTTAATTTATATATTTTCTTTTAATTTTAACATATAAATATAATGTAATTTTTTTAAAAAAAATTTATTAATTATTTCAAATTTTAATATATATGTATATATACTTACAATATATTTCTATTATGAAATCTTTATTAAAAAGTTTGAAAAATAAAAATAATAGAAATAAAATTTGAAATAATTAATAAAAGAGTTTGATATATGGCATTCTCTTTTATAGTATTGCCACATGGCATGAAATTTTCTATTATATATAAGTTATAAATTATTTAATAGTTACACTATTAATAATATAATAAGTAACTATTACTAATAATGGTTACTTGTTATAGTATTAAGAGTGTAACTATTAAATAATTTATAACTTACATATAATAAGATAATACCACATGTCACTCTGCCGCATATTAGCCACATTGCAATACAATGGAAGAGAATATCATGTGTCAGACTCTGCCACGTATTACCTACGTAGCAATACCATTGAAGAGAGTGCTACGTGGCAAACTTTATGGAATACATTCCTGCTTTATATATATATATATATATATATATATATTCGAACATCAAAACTAATTCCATACAAGGTGAACTTTCCTTCCTTTATGATAAGCATGCCTTGCCAAAAATACAAAGGCTCTACTAAAAGTTTTGTCATTTTAAATTTTTTTGCCAAATTATCAACAAGTACCCATCAACTTCAATTTGTTACAATACAATTACCTAATTTTATTTTATATTTGAAAAGTCACTCTAACCTACCATATCCGAATTATAAGTTAAAAAAATGAAATTACAAATTTTTCTCATCTCTCTGTTCTCTTTCTCCCTCTCTCCTTTTACTTTCTCCCTCTCTCTCACATTTTTATGGTCAAATTAATTGATAATTATTTACTACTAAACTTATTTCTTATTTATATTTTTCTATTTAATATTAATTTATTATATTATACAACAATGATCTAAAAGTAATGATTGAAAAAAAATATATTATGTTGTGTTAATGGGAAATTATGAGAATATTTTATTTTCGTCAAATTGACAGTAGATCAACTATGCCACATAATTGACTCTCTCTCTCTCTCTCTCTTCTCTCTCACACATTTTGTCTCTCTCTCTCTCTCTCACTCACTCTCACGCACATTCTTTCTCTTTCTTTGTCACATGCACACATTTTACCTTACTCTCTCCCTCCTCTTTCTCACACACATTTTGTCTCTCTTCCTCCTTCACTTGATTTGCCTAGAAAGCCAAAACCCATAAAAGATATATATAAAAAAAAAAATCTGAGAGAAACCTCTAAACCAAAAATCATATCAAAGAAAACAAAATTCAATCCTAATTCACAAACATCATTCAATCAAAGATTGAAACTTCAAAACAATAAATCCAAATTCAACATGACCAAAAATCAAATATCTAACAATTTGAGACCGAAAAATCAACATAATTCAAAATGAAAAAAAAAATTACAATAAAAATAAGAAAAATCGTTATAATCAAGAAATTAAGAACAAGTGTCTTGGCTAGCACCTTCCTTTTACATTTCAACAAAAACAAGAACCTTGGCCAAGTCCCCCACCACCTCCTCTTACGGCTTTGCTGTTGCCATATTGGCTTGCATTGTTGTCGCCTTAGATCCAAATTACCATTTTCAACACAAATTTTATTAGTGGAACTCCATATATTACTCGAAATCTCAAAATGCCCTGATCATAATGGTTTGAAAGAAAGACCTTACCTAAGTTGCGGTACTTGTTGAAATTGAAGCTTTAATTTGATTTGGACAAAGAATAAAGTGTCATAGTGGTTGCTTCCATACTATGTCATACTTGATTTTTCTTATTTATACTCAGTCCACCATAGACCAAGACACAAGATGTATGATGAGACTCATGTATTAAATGTATGGATCCCACGTGTTTATGTCTTAGGTCCTCACTAACAAGTTTGTATCTTAATTCCATGATGGACCGGATCTAGGTGAAAATTCCCTTATGATACATATGCTAGTATGAGTATGTGACTTGATGTTACCGATAAATCCACCTTAATTTAGAAATTTATTTCTCTCACACACATAAAAGTATCTTTTTTTGTGTATCTAATATAAACTTAAGTTTATATGAGAATGAGTTTAATATCCATTAAATTAAATATTTATATTGAGATGTGTTAAAAATTAATTAAAATATGTATATAGGTTGCACAAATCTCTATGTAAATATTTAATTTAATGGTTGATGAGTTTACTCTCATATGAGCTCGAGCTCTCATTGATCCTTTTATTTTTAATTAACACACATTTTTGACGAAATACTCATTAGTGACTTAAAATGAGTAATTTTGCTAGAAGAGACCTCTGAGGCTTTTTATGAATTCTCGAGGTATTTAATGCTCTTTGCAAGTTATTAAATGTTAGTAGATCTTACAATGAAGGCATGGGCTATAAGGTCAACTTCCATTTATAGAGGTCAACCTCGTTACTCATAGTAGAGGTTGTAGGGGCATGGGAATGCTAGTAAAAATTTTAATTAATGAAATCCCAATAAGGATCAAATGGCACTCTTAATAGAATTATGTTTTGGCAAAAAGTCCTTTTAAGGCTCTAACAATTACTCTTAAATTCAAATAAATTTTTGTCAATTTAGTTGATCCTTTTAAGCCCTTGATAATTACTCTTTGAGTCAAATAAGCTTTTGTAGATTTAATTTATTCATTTAAGCCACTATGAATCAAAAGTTTGCTTTTACAAGCCCCCACTTGACACTATATGTGCTCCATTAAACCTAAGTCTAGCTGTCCAGTGTCACTGGGTCATGCAGCACCTAAAGCTCCTCTTCTACATCTAGTATGAGCATTGAATTCAGCACTGGACATGCTAAATGAAGGTAACAATACACAACACACATATTTTCAATAATTTTTCTCTTGTTGATATAATTAAGTTGTAGAAAGAGAGAGTAAGAGAGTAGTAGAGAGTTTAGCTCTTAGGTTATGTAATAAAAATGGATGTCAACTAAATATCTGTCCATCACATTTAAGTCAAGTGATAGATATTAGGCCTCTTTGACCTAAATTTTCAATATTTTGACTCTATGAGCAATTGTTATGGGTTTAAATGGATCAACCAAGTAGACAAAGATTTATTTGACTCTAATAGTAATTGTTAAGGGGCTTAAGTGGATTAAATAAATTGAAGATGGTTTATTTGACTCAAGAATAATTGTCAGGGCCTTAAATGGATAAACTAAATTGATAAGAACTTGTTTGACTCTAAGAGTAATTGTCAAGGGCTTAAAAATTTTTTTTTGCTTTATATTTATAAAAAATTTGAAATTATAAAATTTAAATAAAATGAATTTTAACTATAAAATTTCTATCATATTGTAGAGCTCTATAGCTTTTAAAAAGATACTTGCAAAAGGGGAGAATATATTCAATTTAAGATTAGAAGAGTGAAAGGTTTAGTGGGAAGAGGAATGGAGAAGAATTCAACGTTGATGTTTGAAATTGTAGTAAAAGGCAAACCAAACTATGCATGAAATTCCTTGCAAGTGTAATAGTAACTTTTCTAAGGTTTAGGCTTCATTTCTTTTGTGAAAACTAACTTGTATATGAAAAATATTTTTCTATTCTTATCTAAATTGAAATTATTGTTTGCTTAACTCTTTGTTTAATGCATTTTTATTTGGTAAAATGTTCAATTTAGCTCCTGTACTTATTGGGCAAGTTCAATTTAGTTCATTTTAACTTTTTGCCCAAAATTAGTCTAAAAGTTTCAATTTAAACTCAATTTAGCCCAAAAATGTAAATTTATAGGCTAAGTTTCTTGATTTAAATTAAAAATCAAGAAGTTCAATTTCTTAATTATGGGACTAAATTTCTTGATATTTCTTGATTCAACCCAAAATTTAAGAAGCTCAATTTCTTGATTTTCTTTATTTTTGGGCTAAATTGATCATAAATTGAAACTTCTACATTAAATTTGATACAAACTTAAAAATAGACTAAATTGAACTTCCTGTGTAATTGAGCTTTAATCTATTTTTATTTTACCACTATAATTGGTGTTGATTATGCATGCTTTGTGATAAATAAACCAAGTCATAAATTAAAAGGTAAATTCATTTGGAATCAATTTTATATTTTATGTGGTAAAATTATAAGTGGTATAATTTTATGGTGTCATGTTGGAAGTTCTTCAAAATATAGATAAAATGTCAACTTTAGGTTAAGATTTCTTTCTCCAACAACAAATTCTATTTAATTATAAACTCAAGGCTGACTTGCTTCCTCTCTTTCTCAAAATGGAGAAAGAATACAAGGGGTATGATAGTAAAGTGATGGTGGCCATAGATTGAAAGCAAGTCCATGGATTGAACATTATTAGCAATGTTCAAGAACGAAATAAGAAAGTCATATTGGGTCTTTTTGGAGAAAGCTAAGAATATGTGTGCTAGTCGAGGGCTCATTTATCTTTTCTATCTCTACCTTATTTTCACTTTCAATCTTACTAGCATAATGTCCATGCTATATGTGGATAATTTATAATTTCTATTTTTTAATTTAATTTTTAATTACATTCTAAATAAGAAAAATTATTACTATTAAATTAATTTTCAAATAAAATTTCTCTCTTATTTAATTTAATTTGAATAAATTTTTACATGTTATAATAATAAATTTTTAATTAATTTATCGTGTAATTAATTAAAATACCTATATATATATATAGTAGTTTACATGATTACTTTGTTTAAAATGTAATAAAATTACTTTATTTAAAAAATAATTTAAACTTCATAAAATTTTTATATTTTATCTCATAATTTATGTAAATAGATATTTATTTTTTATTGATTACAGAAAATATATTAGATTAATGAAAAAATAATGTTATTTTACAAATATATAAATATAATATTTTTTGTTATTAATATAATAAAAAATATATTAAATTACTAATAATGAATTAAATTATTTAATTTTAATAATAATGAAAATATATAACATTATTATTAATTAAAAATAACATTTTATTATATTATTTTTTAAAATTACTACATCTTTAAATTTTTTAAAGTGTAATTTTTTTATTAATATGATATATTTTTTATAAAATAATTTTTTTACAAAAACGGTTATCGTTTTATATAAATTTATGATATAAAATAAATACATTTCATAAAAATTAAAATTTTAAAATATCATCATTTTCTATTGATGTAATAAATGTTAAAAATATATATTATTTTTCAAAAGACTGATCCCATAGTTTTGATATTGTAATTTTAATTTTTTTAATCATCTTTACTTGTAGCTAAATTTTTAATATAATCATATTTATAATCTATTTTTAAAATTTTACTTCTATATAAAAATATAGTTGAGAGATAATTTATGTATAAAAATTTAGATATTTAATTAAAATTTGAAAATAATAAAAAATAGAACAAATTAAAAAAAAGATATGTAGTGAGAGGAGAGTGGTTGATATGTATCAAATGTATCATATGACATACTATATATAAATAAACAAATGAAAATCACTAAAATAAAAATTTAATTTTATAACTAAATATTATTTAATTGAAAAACGTTAGTAAAAACATTCAAATTTAATTTTTTTTAACAGTAAAATATTTCCCATTTACTTGGCCGTTTCAATTTAATTAAGAAAGTAAAATAAAAATAATATTAAATTATTAACACAGAAAATAATATATACAAATTATAAATAAGTCAAATTTCTATATTTTATCTTTTATAACTTTTATCTAGACTACATTTTCTGTCTCTCAAATTTTTTAACAAAAATTTCATAATAAAAATAAAAAAATATAACAATATAATAAAAATATTTATTAAAAATATGAAATAATTTAATGTTGATTAAATTATATGATAGTTGATTATGATATCATAAATTAATGGCCAAATTTCTTTAAATTAATGACTATTATTATTATTATTATTATTATTATTATTATTATTATTATTATTATTATTATTATTATTATTATTATTATTATTATTATTATTATTTAAGAATGATATGTGATAAATAATATTTTTACATAAATGAATTTATAAAAAAAATAATATAAATAATTTGTAAATTTTGGATTTAATCATAGGTTTTAATTTTTTTAAAATCAAAACTTAAAAAAAATAATAATTTAAATAATAAATATTAAAGTAGTATTATAAATGATAATGTTAATTAAAAGAGAAATAAAAAAATTAAATAATAAATAATATAAAAAAGGGTTATTTATAAAAGGTGGCATTCCCTTATAAATACGTTCCTACTTTATAATAATAATAATAATAATAATAATAATAATAATAATAATAATAGCTACTTATTATAATATTAAAGTGCAATAATTAAATAATTTGTAACTTATATATAGATAATTAGGGAATTAATAATTTAATCATAATTTAAAGAAATTATATAATTAATTAATAAAAAATAGAGAGAAATTAATGAAATTACTTCGGACATATATATATAATTTAAAAAATTAATATTAACCAAAGTAATAATATTAATTATTTATTAATTATACTATAAAAATATCAAAAAATAATAAAAATTAAATATTAATATAAATTTCTTGCTTACCATAACTATGAAACTAAAATTTTATTTCATTTTTTCATAATTCATTATACATGTAGCATTTATTATATAATTGAAAATATGTCTTTATTAAATACTTACTAAAATAAGATAAATAAAAATAAAATAACATTAAAGTAAATTAAAATTTATTAAATATAATTAAAATTTATTACATATATAAAAAGGAGAGAGATGTCAAAGTATTTAACTCTATATGACTACTTTTATAGTATAATTTTAAATAATTTTATTAATTTTAAAATATATAATTCTTAAATTTTTATAATTAAATAAAATAATTAAAAATTTAAAAATCATTAAGTGAGAAATTTTTAAAATTATTGAAATATATCTAATATTTTCAATTAATTATCCATAAAAATTATAGTAACAATGATAATAGTATATATATTTAATGGTAATAGTAATGGTAATAATACTTACATTAATTATTATAATTATTAAATATAATAATTTCTATATGGTAAGTGTCACATGGCAACATTAAAATCTATAAAGCGATGTAGCAGTAGGAAAGGAAAATCTTCTTACTTTATAATGCTACGTGGCAGTATCAAAATTTAGAATGTCACATAACAATAGTAAGGAAAAATCTCTCTATTATATATATATATATATATATATATATATATATTGATTTTTGATTTTTTCAATTCTGTATTCAATAATGAGGGATTTTTGTTTTCAAACTCCAAAAAATAAAAGTGGAGACAATTATAGAAACTAGGGAGCTTAGAGAGTTGATATACAATTCTGTTAAAAATTGGAAAATTAATATGCTTGTTCCGGGTAATGAAGGTGGAGCTTTAAAAAGGCTAGTATTTGGTACATTTTCTCTTTAATGAACCATATATATGACTAATTTCAAGAAAATCTATTAGGTAATCTGCATTTCTAACAGGATGATTGTACAAGTTTTGGTGCTGATTGATATTTTTCTTGCAAAGCAACAATTGTCGATACAGGGCTTGTCTAGGTAGTGTAAGAAACTATTGCCTGAATAATGCCAAGTGCCCTGTTTTTGTTGTGAAGAAACCAAAATGAAAGAGAGCATTAACCCATGTCAAGCATTGAACTTTTCTCCTGCCGAATCAATATTTTTCCTTGTATATATGCACTACCAAAGATGTGTTATCATTATAAATTACTTGAAGTCATCTATGATTTGTTGTGCCTTGTTTTGCTTATTATTTTTTTTTCTAGTGCTTGCTTTTTTATCTATCAGTTTACTAAATGTTGAATCAATATTTTTCATGTTGATAGAAGAGTTGATCTCTTGGACTTTTGCAATGCTTGTGCTTCGTTTTATTTTTGGAATTACAATTTATGAAAAAAAAATGTCATTCACTCAAATCCAATTTTATTAAACAATGCTCCTCGTGATATTATATTATGAGGGCATAGACTACAAAATCCTCGAATGTAACAATTACTTGAAAATTGAAATACATTTATATATCGAATTCAGTAGGTAGACTTGATCGTGTTGCCAATATCAATGACAAATCGATATCTAACATCTGCTTTCAGCATGCGTTCCATGGCAATGCTCACATACTCAATTGGGATAACTTCAACGTCTGCTGTTATATTGTGTTTGGCTGCAAAATTAATCATTTCTTGTGTTTCCTTCATTCCCCCAGTGCCACTACCTCCCCCAATTTTCCTTCCTGTCAATAGTAAATATATATTTGACATTGTTAATTAATCTTCATTTGAATTATGAGTAAGAAGTAGACATATAGGAATGGACAATTACCCATTATCAAAGGAAAGGCTGCTAGCTCAAGTGGCTTCTCTGGAGCACCAACCAAAACCAGCTTTCCATTAGTCTTCAATAGCCCAATCAAAGGTGCTAGAGGGTGCATTGCAGACACTGTATCAATTATACCATCCATTGTGCCCATTGCAGCCTGTACCAGTAAGATTTATCAAGATCAGAAATTAAGTATACATGCACATAAGCCAACTTCTCTGAGTATAAATTATAAATTATACGTACCTTCATTTGATCTTGGTCACGGCTAACCAAAAATGAATCAGCACCAAGATGCTCAACAGCCTCCTGTTTCTTGCTCGGTGAGGTGCTAATCACAGTCACCTTAACCCCCATAACCTTGGCAAATTTCACTGCCATATGACCTAGCCCACCAAGGCCAACGATGCCCACATGCATACCGGGCTTGTCAAGTCCATAATATTTCAAGGGGCTGTACACTGTGATTCCAGCACAAAGGAGAGGGGCAGTAGAATCAAGAGGCAAGGTATCTGGAATACGAATGATGAAGTGCTCATCAGCAACCATGATGTCAGAGTACCCGCCGTAAGTGATGGTTCCGTCATGGTACTTTGCACCATAGGTGAGTATCGTTTCTGCGCAATAATTTTCAAGTTGTTTGTGCAGTTATGGCAGGAGTGGCATGATCCCACAATGGCGCCCACACCAACTTTATCTCCCACCTTGAATTTTTCCACTTTGCTGCCAAACTCTGTCACCACTCCCACAATCTCATGCCTGCATTACAAATTCACCGGAAATGATCATTTTTCATATTTGTTGATGGGGTTCCAACACTTAACTTTACACCGTTAAACATCTTAATTGCTAACGTGATCAGAATACGTACCCAGGGACGAGAGGGTAAGTGGAAGTGCCCCATTCATTCTTGACCATGTGAAGGTCTGAGTGGCACATTCCACAGTAAAGAATCTTGAAACAAACGTCTTTCTCTCCTATTGCCCTGCACAAACATGTCATTTATGAATAATTAGAAAGAACTGGGTTATCAAATTTATTCTCAGACATTCAAGAAAAGGAAGATTTGTTGATTTAAAAAGGGACACAAGAAAGATTTATGGAATTATAAGAAGAAAAAGAACCTCCTGGAGAAGTCGAAGGGAGAAAGGACACCAGATTCGTCTCTTGCAGCCCATCCGAATGCCTGTTTGGGATGCTCTTTCTCTGGCAATTTGGCTACCTTTTTTCTTCGTATGAAATTTAGATGGAAAATGCACTAGCAAAGAGATTTGTAGATGAGTCGAAAGCAGATAGCTTGAATGCTAGCTTCTGGTGATGGACTAGGGGGGGTACGTGCCCATCAATATATATAGTAGTTGGAAGTTGGAAGAATCTTGGCTGGGCGATGGAGTGATGACGTATTGAAACTCTTTGGGCCTTACGTATCAGCTGACCGAAGAGCGAGCCGCAAGACGAGAAAGCAGTCCAAAAAACAGAAAACGCGGTGCTCAAGAAGTTTATTTATTTATTAATTTTAACTAAATTAATAGGGTGTTATGTTATTCTGAGCATCATGGAAATAAGGCTGTTTACGTAATCAAATATGTAATAAATTATACTATTTATTTTATTATTTTAAAAATATTGAATATAATAAAATAATAATTATATTACGTAATCAACCATAAGAGAGTAACACAGCCTCGTTCGGAAAGATCTCGTATTTTCGTCAAGTTATTATTATCTTTTTTTTCATATTTTCAACGAATAATTGCTTCTCTTTCACAATAATCTGATTCATGATTTTATGCTTCGAGTTATATAAAAAGATTTGAAGATCCTTGATTGAGAGACATTTTATTAATTATTAATTTTATTAATTTATTAATTTTAATGGTTTTTTATCTTATACAGAGTCAATGATAGACATATAAATTTAGTTAAAGGTCTAATTAAAATATATTATCTATAAAAATATTACACATAAAATAAACATAAGTTAATAAGAGAATTTTTAATAAAAAATTAATAAACTGTTACAATTAATTGAATTATAATGATTATCATTTATTATTCGTTAAATAAAATTTATTCATAATAACTTTATTATCAATACTTTTAAATATATCTATTTTAATATGAGTCATCAAATAATCATTTAGTAGCTCATTATTACAAAGTGAATTAAACATTTCATAAAACTATTAATATATATTTCATAATTTCAGCATGACCGAACTAGAATGACAAAAATTAGTTAATAATATTGTTAGGCAATAAAAAAAAAAAGAGCATATAAGGGAGGAGTGTGCTCGACTAACTCATATCCAAAAAGTTATAAAAGGAAGGAGTGTTTAAGACTATATAAGAGGTACAATACTTTTATCCTAAATTATTATGAAATCTTAAAACACTCTCTGATGCTCAAAATTGAATATCTAGAACAACAAAGAGATAGATTTTATTATATATTTTATATTTTAATTTAAAGAGAATTGGACTTAAGCAACAGAATTCTTAAATCTTTAATAGAAATTATATATATACACACTCAAATATATAGCTGTGTAATTGAAGTAAGAAAGCTCATAAACAAGTATGCAATTGTACCCAAGTCATTGGTGCTCATTATTCATTAATCATCTCAAAAACATAGAATTTCTTTATACTTTGGAGAGGCAAAGTCGCTGGGTTTTGTTGAGGAAATTAACTCTGCAATTATGCTGGTGGACTAGAGAAACTTAAGGAGTTTGCCAAATTACTAATATACCCTTGCAAAATATGAAATTCCAGGGGCCCAAATGCTCCCCCTCCTTAGTGTAGGCCTGTTACTGTATGCAGTATTTATTATTATTATTATTTTTGATAGGTACGTCGTCTGTATTGTTTTACAAATTTTAATTTACATAGTGCGGTATGTTCCTCTGTGAAATTAGCGAGTCAATCCTTTTGTATCTTTTCTTTTGTATAAAAGATTTAAAGAGTTGTCACATCACTTTAGAGACCTATCTCCTATCTTAAAAGGATTTCATTTAAAATTAGCTAATTCCATTATGCTCTGTTTGTAATAATAATTTATTTCATATTTGATATTCAAGAGAGTCCGCGCACGCACGCACACACACACATATATATATATATATATTAAAAGTATTTTTAAGTTTAATTTAATTTATTTTTAATTTTTTTTATTTAAATTAATTTAAAAATTTGAAACTCAATTTAATTCAAAAATTAAGAAAATTAAGTTTTTATTTTTAAATTTAAATCAAATTAAACTTTTTTAATTTAAATAAAAAAAATTTACTTATAAATTTTAACTTTTTATTAAATTAAATTTCTGCGTTAATTAAAAAAAAACAAATTAAACTTAAATAAAAAAATTATCAATTAATTTAGACAAAAAGTTAAAGGAAAAAAATTGAACATTTTGCCTTAAAAATATGGACAAAAGTAATTTGATATTATCAACTTTTATATAAGCTAGAAATTATTATTTGAATAAAGAAATATTTATTTTTCATTTTATCATTTCTAAACCAGTTGCTGGAACTGGAATTGTTTTGAAAAATAAATTTCCAGCAAAAACTATTTCCAAACATCAAAAAGCCAAACTGTTCCAACTAAACAGCATAACATAATTTAAAAAAAAAAAAAGAACTAACAAAAAAAGAAAAGAAAAGGGTCAGTCAGAATAAGCTACAAACTCACAAAAATCACTCGACACACCATGCCATCCATTCACTATGGCCATCGACAATTCTCGCCCCAAATGAACTTAGAATCCATCGTTTTTAACATAAAATCCAACTGCCTCACTGCATAGAATGGCTCATGGCTACTTGAACCTCTCCTTTCTTTTCTTACCCCTCCTTGCATGTGGTAGAGGCAATCCAGTCCATTACAGCAAGTCCAAAAGGGATGGCTGTTCCGACTGTGGTTTGGCATGGGTAGATCTTGAAGTAGAAGTGGCCCCTCTTCCTATTCCTCTTCCTCTGCCCACAGCAGTTTATGGTGGCGGAGCAAGTTTAGGTGCAAGCTGCTCGGTTTTGCTGGAACCAAATATTGATCCAAGATCTGTTGATTTCTTATCATTATATGGACCCAAAGTAGATATACCTTGATTTTGTTTCATGAAACCAATTGAATTCTGAGGATTATGACCACTACTCAAACTACAAGAACTCATTGTAGAAATCCCTTGGTTTGATTTCAACAGCTCAGATGAACTTTGGTTGCTAAAGGCCCAGCTATTATTTCCATTAGCTTGGAAGTTCATACTGTTGGGCGTGCTCGCATTCAAGCTGGTACTGTAATTGTTTCCCATTGATCCCAACAAAACATTATTAGAAGTTCCAGATGCACTGGAAGTACCACTAGGTCTTGGAGGCCAATTAGCAAAAGGATCTAGACCATCAAAACTTGAAGAAGATGATGCTCCCGTGTTCAATTGCTTATCAGCATCACGTAACTGAGGGGTTACACCTGAAGATGCCTGAGGAAGCCATTCTATGTCAACTGGAGGGCATGATGCAGTTGTTTGCTGACCAGGTACAGCAGAGATCAAGTAAGATTCTGATTGCAAAGTAGTTAATTGACTTGGCTGATTACTCAAAACAGAGGTAGTTTACAATGGCCTGCTTGTAGAAGGCTGGTTTCTAGCGGTAGGTCCTTTTGAGACAGGACCCCAATCCTCATCCCATGAAGAGCTACTTTTTGAAGCCGGAGCAACAGTTCCACTTGTTTTACTCAAGGCTTGAGACTGAAGCCCAATGGGAAAAGGTGCCGTCATTACCTCTGGAATTCCAGAATCAGTAACTGTAACTCCTGTTTTTATTTTTTCTATTATCCTATAATAAGCTCAAACCATTATAAAAATTAATAAAATAAAAATGATAATGTCATTAGTATATGCAAATAGACATAAAGATATTACTAACATTTAACAAGAAAATAAAAAAAATGATTAAAATGGCGATTTACAGCTATAAGCCCTTACCTTTTTACATTAGTTTTAGATGAATTAACGAATCATATACAAGAGAGTATACCTTAGTGCATGATGTTTGCGGATGATATAGTTCTGACAGATGAGACGCAAGAAGGAGTTAATAGAAAATTAGAACTTTAGAGAAGTACTCTAGAGTTAAAGAGTTTTAAGTTAAGTAGAACGAAAATAGAATATATACATTGTAAGTATAGTAAAGGCCGAACTGGTGATAGGAAAGGAATTAGTTTGGATGGAGTGATATTGTCCCAAAGTAATCATTTTAAATATCTCGGCTCAGTACTTCAAGTAGATGGGGATGTGAGGAGGATGTTAGTCATAGGATTAAAACTGTATGGCTGAAGTGGAGACGTGCCACGGGAATTTTACGTGATCGCAAGATTCCCAATAAGTTGAAAGGAAAATTTTACTGTACAGCCATACGACTGGCCATATTATATGGTAATGAGAATGTGTCTAAGATAAGAGTTGCAGAGATGAAAATGTCAAGATGGATGAGTGGCCATACTAGACTAGATAAAGTCCGTAATGAGAGTATTAGAGAAAAGGTAAGAGTGGTACCAATTGAGGATAAATTGAGAGAAGAGAGATTGAGGTGATTGGGTCATGTGAAGCGTAGACATACGGAGGCTCCAGTTAGATAAGTAAAGTACATTAGGGTAGAAGATAGAAAGAAAAAAAAAGGGTAGACCTAAACTGAATCAGAGGAGAGTAGTACAACATGAACAAGAATCATTACACATTTCCGAGAATTTAACCCAAAATCGTTTAGAGTGGAAAAAGAGAATCCATATAATCGACCCCAAATTTTTGGAATAAAGGTTTAGTTGAGATGAGTTGATTAAAATGGCGATTTAACTTGCATGTGGATATAAGCAGAGAGGAAAGAATTTTTCGAATTCATGGTAAAAAAAAAAATTATTGTTGTACCTGAGGATATCCTTTACAAAGAGCATATATTTGGCAAACTGCTGAACATTTAATTGTTGGAAAGTGAGAAGAAGGAAAAGTAGAGGAAGGACATACTCTGCCACAAATTCTACTCCATACTGACAAGAATTAAGCAAAAGGACAATGACTGAGATTCTTCTACATATAACCAATGAAGGGAAACTAATACTCGTGTAAGGAAACTCTATTACCTGCTTAAAAATTGAATTTGCAACTTCAGGGGTACACATAAGGGCAGGAGCACGATAGTCAACAGCTGTACAACATTGAATTGTTTGCAAGATTTATAGAACAACATATTTATCGAGTGTGTGAACAAGAACCCCAAAGCATAACAGAGCATTGACTCTTACAATAGAAACAAATTCCAAGCTTTTGATTAATATATGCAATTCACCCAAAAAGCATGGATGCATCACGAATCTCTCACAGGTACAACTTTTCTCTTTAGGTGTTCACATGAACAGACCAACTCATTAGAATCAGCTACATTAGCAGAAAGATCAAAACAAAATAATTGAATATGAATGATAAATAAATACAGAAACAAGCATACTACAGCAAGGGTTGTTTTTAGTGCTAATCCATGGACACAAGGCAAAATTGAATGTGTCACTAGCTGCAAGGAATAAAGTATAATTGAAAGACAGAGAGATATGATATGGACTTTGGAAACCCACCACTGGTAAAGCATGCCATGAAGAAGAAAATATCGATTACTTAGCAATGTCATTCTTTTTCCTTCTCTCTTACATTGCTGCAATATACACATAAACAGCTAATAAAGGAATATGACACCCATAATTGTGCAAATTCTAGAATGAAATGACAAAGCCTACCTCCCATCAGCATATTTTATTATGCCAGTTTATACAGTTTTTTATTTTTTAAGACAAAAAAAAATATTATTAATCTGCACAAAGGTGCAAAGGGATACAAGCTCAAAATTAAGGCAGGCTTACACACATGAAAAGGAACCTGCTTAATCAGAAACAATATGTTCATTAAAAGATATCTGTTCCAAAGACCAAAAAAAAAAAAAAAAAAAAAAAAAAAAACCTTGCTTCCTTCTAAGGAGACTGTCGGTGATTAAGATCCTCTATGAGATGCTTCACAGAAAAAAGCTACTTTAGATGGATTCTCATATTTCAAATGCGTCTACATGAAAAATTAAGCTTTCCATCAGGATTGAAAGCCTCACTTACCTTATCAATGAAGGGCTTAAAATAAAACCATTCTGATTTTCATTGTCCACCTAACAGTATCCTCCCTGATCCACTAATTTTTCATACCATCCACAACTGGAAAAACCAGAGAAGAAATAAAGCTCCCACTATTGTATTCAGTTAAGATTGGCATCCTGTGATATATTCCTGTTTATAACATTCGTGCAAAAACTGTTCAAGTTCTCACAATAGCTAGCAAAAAAGTTATTGGATTTGAATTTAAAAGTGGGATCAATATGTTGAATATCATTGCAGAAAACAAAATATAGAGCTGAGCCCCCATCTCAAAGAAAATCGACACCTATTTTGGACGCCCATCCATTAAGCTTCTCAGTGACAACCTTCCTCCACAAATAGCTTTCATAGCCCTGACAGGTCAGACATTTTTAATGTGCCAAAGGATCACGCATGAATTAACATGTCAAAGGATCACACATGAATTAATATGTCAAGCACCATGAACAAGAATCGGTTTGAAGAATTGCATACTATTTGCTATAGTATGCATATGTGAAATCTATATGAAGGAAAAAGCTAGGCAAACATTGAACTTTAGTTATTAAGATGCCAAAAATGATTGCTGCTCAATTTGATAACGATCAGTGACATTGCTTCCTTGGCCTGACTAAAAGTCCCTTAGAAATGATGCAAAACGGATCTTGTTCCATCTTTCAGGCTTGATCAGAGATTCTCTAAAAAATCCAATTAAGAGTTTGAAATACTATCAAAAATCCATTCTTATTAATCATCGATTATGACGCCTTTTTCTCTGCAATCTCGAATAATGTCTTTTAGGCGTTTTTATTTGTTGCTATTCAAATTGGATTATATGACTTTGCTCCTTTCATCATTTTTCTTGTTACCTTTCTCTCTCTCTCCTTTGATATTTTAAGATGTTCCTCATAAGCCATGAAACACTTTTAATCAACCTACAGAAACTCCTAAAATCTGCAGGGAAAAAAGAAAGCATATTGACAATACTTAAAAAAAAAAAAAAAACCAGTCATATAAAAAAAAAACACAATGATACAATTGAAATGAACAACAGATTGAATAGATCCCCAATAAAAATAATTGTTACATTTTAGAACATAAATAAAAGAATTTTTCATTTCCACTCTATGGCATCAATTTGAACTTATAGTTTCTGGATTATGATTGTCAATCACCATGTAATTGTCATATTAGGACACTGCTGCAAATTTTCACCAGCTTCCTAGGCAAGGATGAAAGCAACCAATATATGAAAATGAAAATATGCATTCACATACATGAATAGAATATGTTGTCTGCATAAACACATGCAGGCACACAAATCTATACAAATGGCAATCACCTGAACATCGAGTTGCTTAGCAAGAGACGCAGATTTTTCAGGACTTCCTCTTGAATGCCCAGATCAGTATCATCATAAGCTCGAACGAGCAACGGCAGGACATGGAATATTAAGTTCTCCTGAGTAGTCTACAACAATTAGAGAAGACACAACATCAGTATTGAGTATGATTCATGCTGACAAAAATATTTATAAATGCTATAAAGGAGGGGAGAGGCGGAAAGTAAGACACTGAAGGAAAAGGGCCAAAAACAAAGAAGCTATTTAAATTTTATAATCCGTGATTCAGCTAAGAAACTCTCATATAGAATAAGAGAAAATAAATCCATATGCCAGCCATGTTCATTGCTACATGTCAACATAATATTGCCATCAAGCTTGCTCCTTTAGAAGGCGAATTTTAGAGACAAAATTTTCATAAGTTGACATGATTATAGAATTTTAGCACCAAGGCCCTAGGAGCCTAAAAACCCTTTTTAGTTTGAAAAACAAAAATTACAAGGACAAAGTCCTGCAAATAGAGATCCTACGGAACAGAAATTATAACCAACATTTTTGCAATAAGCTGATCTCGAGACTCATGTCTACAATCTTATAGCTGCAAGCCCAAAATTTTTAAACATCAGGAATTTATATTAGTAATTGAAGTCATCAGCAAAAGCATTAATGCAATCAGTAATAACTAACTTCCCAATCACATTCAAGAATAACCATGCGCAGAAGCATACATCATATTTAAATCACACTTATTAACTACATATATAATTAATCTATTGCAATCACCATAATTGATGAACTTTGACAACCTATTAATCCCTTTTATTAATGAAGAGACTGTCTTTGACAAATCAAAAACTATGATATTGGTGACATAATTAAGTCAATTGCATCTCTGCAAATAATCAATTATCCCATTTATGAGTAATTAATCAATTACAAGTAATCATTACCATCCAATTCACTTATCCAGCGATCGATCAACACAATCGACAAAGAGGGCATGTCTTAGTCTTAGTCTTACTCTTCTTCAGCCGCTCCATGATGCAGTTGCCGTGGTAGACATGAGAACACGGCAACCGCCTAGCTTCCGACTCGATCGACAATTGGCCCAAGCAAATCGAGCACACCAAACCGGATTCTTCGATTCTGATCACCTCGAGCTTTTCAAAGAGTTGGGCACTGGCGGGCTGTGTATTTGGACCATCTTCATCAGTAGCTAATTCCGCCATCGCCAAAGCATCTTCGTCGTTGCCCATCAAAACCAGTAGCGGCAAGCGCAACGCAGGGGAGGACTCTTGGGAACCTGAGAGTCGCCCCATGAAACCCTTAAGCTCGTCACCCAAGAAAGACTCAAATTCTTCGTTATCCCCGAAGAGAAGAGTAGAGAATAACTGAGACATTTTCGAAAGCAGTACGAAGAAGAAGAAGGAGAAGTAGAAGGAAAAGGACGATGAGTTGCTTGACAGATTGTGTTAAAGAGAATAGTGCGAAGAACAAGTGGAAGAGACGAAGACGAGGAAGATGAAGAAGAAAGTAATTTAGTAGATTTCGTATCCTACAAGGACATGGACTTGCACTGTTAACCCTAACCATCAACGGTATAAAAACTGTTGGTCTCCGGCTTTACAAGTCGGTTCCTGGACACCTAAACCTTTGAACTCTGGAGTAATATATATATATATATATATATATATATATATATATATATATATATATATATATATATATATATATATTTCTTTGCCATTATTAAAATATGACAGTGCTAATTACAAAAAATAAAAATAAATAAAATAAAATTCTGAAAATACATAAATTATTGATTAGACATATCTTGACTAATAGAGTGTAAAATTTATTAATGACATTGAAGAGATTTCTATATGTATATTTTTTTATCTATTAATTTAATAAATTTTATAAAGATATATTCGTAATTTTGATACTATAACTTATTTTTTCAATAAATTATATTCCTAACTATAATCATATTTTTTATTTATCTTTGAAATTTTATAATTATATAAAAATATAATAGAGAAATAATTTTTGCATAAAATTATAATTATTAAATAAAATAAAAAAATAGATAATCAAAATATTAGTACAAGATGTAGTTACACTATCCTCAAAATAATTCTAGCACAAGTAGAACAAAAAATAAGAACAAAAATATTTTCTAACTAGAGAATTAATAATTTTATCATAATTAAAAGCAATTGAATAATTATAATAAAAAATAATGAAAATTTATTGAAATTATATTTTTTATTTTTATTAAAATTATTTAATATTTTTTATAATTTGATTATTAATATTTATATAATGCAACTATAATTCTTTCATTTTAATACTTTATTTTTAATATTTATATATTCAATCTAGATTTTCAATAAAATTAGTTAATATATATAGTTTAAATATATCATTATTCACAAAAATAAATAAATGAAAAAGATTAAAAAAATATAAAAATATCATCATCATGATCAGTGGATAAATAATTTTAAAAATATTTAAATTTAATTGAATAAATATAGCTATATATTTTGTATTTAGCTATAATTATAAGTATTAAGCTAAATTATTTTTATTTTAAATGATAACAATAATTATAATAATTGAATGACAATTAATGTTATGACAAAAATAATTACTTTATTTTATTAATTAATTATATGAATTACAATATATATTAATTCTAAGAATGTGAAATCATAAATTAATAGTCAATTTTCTTAAATTAATGGTTATTATTATTATTATTATTATTATTATTATTATTATTATTATTATATAAGGTGACATGTAATAAATAATGTTTTTGTGTAAATAAATTTTTAAAAAATATAAATAATTTTTAAATATTGCATTTAATTATAAAAGACTTTAATTTTTAAAAATCAAATTTTAAAAAAAATAATAATTCAAATATAAAAAATTAAGGTAGTATTATAAGTAATAATAATAATTAAAGAGAAATTAAAAAATTAAATAATAAATTAGTCTAAAAGAGAGTTATTTATGGATAGTGATATGTGATAAATTTCCTAAGGAAAGTGTCCCGTAATCGCATTACAAGAATAAATATCTACTTCATATATAGACCAGCATAATGCCCATGCTATGCATGGGTAATTTATAATTTTTATTTTTTAATTTAATTTTCAACTATATTTTGAATAAGATAAATTATTAATATTAAATTAATTTTAAATTAAAATTTATCTCTTATTTAATTTAATTTAAATAAATTTTTACATATTATAATAATAAGTTTTTAATTAATTTATATTGTAATTAATTAAAATATTTATTTAATTCTTTTTATACATATATTAATAGTGATTTTAATGATTATTTCGTTTAAAATGCAATAAAAGTATTTTATTTAAAAAATAATTTAAATATCACAAAATTTTTATATTTTATCTCATAATTTATGCAAATTGATGCTTATTTTTCATAAATTATAAAAAATGCATTAGATTAATGAGAAAATAATATTATTTTAAAAATATATAAATATAATATTATTTATTAATAAAATAAAAAATATTAAATTATTAATAACGAATTGAATTATTTAATTTTAATAATAATAAATATATATAACATTATTATTAATTAAAAAAACATTCTATTATATATTTTTTTAAAAAAATACTATATTTAAGTGTAAATTTCTTTTATTAATCTGATATATTTTTTAATAAAATAATTGTTTGACAAAAATAATTATCACTTAACATAAATTTATGATAATAAAATAAATACATTTCATAAAAATTAAAATTTAAAATATTGTCATTTTCTATTAATATAATAAATATTAAAAATGCATACTTGTCACGACCTAAACTCGCGGGGCGGACCAGCACTAGAATTTGGGTCAACATAAGACTCCCGAATTCCGTAGTAAGCCCAATTATCTTTCAACCAAAACATAGACCCATATTTAGCCAAATTTCAAGGAAACAACCGGACAGAGTCCGGTCATAATATGGACCATCAAATGAGGAGTTTTTAGCTCACCCGACCTGTAAACACAAAAGTCCAATCCATTGGGCAGCTCAGCTCACCCTCACAATCATCCACAAATCACAATAAGATCAAATGAAAGCTCAGCTCCCTCAAACCAAGCCATATACCCAGTTCATTCAACATCACATGCATCATAAGAAATTTACAAATTTTTAAAAGAAAAAATTTTTAAAAGAAAAGAGACATAATCTTTTATGGCCCAAATCAAATTAAATAACACTTATACATGCGGAGTTCTAAAAGTTCCCTTAATTACATAAATTACACAAAATGAACATAAGTGGACCTGTGAGGAAAGAAACAAGTCATTTACAATAAGGCTCTCCTGTATCCTAGAAAAATAGTGAACAAGAGTGAGCGTTCGACTCAGAGAGTAAATATTTATTTGACCTATAATTTCTATAACTATCTGATTCTAATGCATCCTTAGAAATGAAATGCATTATTTTCATACAAATCAAATAAATCATATTAAGTCACATCAAGGATAATCTGGAGCACTCACACACCCGTGTCAAGTCCATACTCATGCGTACATATATGGGGAGCTGATCCCCCTACCCAACTCTCTTAATCTAAGACCTGCCAGCGAGATCAACTCGAGCCGGACTTTCACTTAATAATCCATATGCGGGGGCCAGCGAGATCAATTCAAAGCCGTGCCTATCCCCACTTATCCATAATAAGGATCGGGTCCCAGCAAGTCAAGCTCCAGCCTCGTTTACTCGTCCTACCCATATCCATATACTCCACATACATACCAACTCACACACACAGCTTCAAATTATCAAAACATAGCAATCAAAGTAATATCATCATGTATAAATGCAAAACAAGGTATGCCTAATATTTAACTACATAAATATAAGTAATGCATGCGCATGCCAGAAATATAATAATATTGAAATTGTAAATAAAATAAATATCTACTCACGGATTAGTCGACTGGACTATAGCTAGTCTGGCTAAAAGGAGAAGACGGCTGGTATCAATCACCTAAATATACACATTGACTTCTATCAAAAGACTGACAAAACTAAATAATTGATTTAAACCATAAAATCAAAATAGTTTCTAAGATCTTGTTAAATTTTCGGCAAAATTTTCTCTGCACCTAAGACCTACTCAACCTACACAATGGTTCAAATAACACTTCTAGAATCACACATCTCAACCCATATCTCATCAATATTATATGGCCCCTCCTGGGCCCTCCAAACTAGGTAATAGTCACAAATTTGAAATAGTACGTTTTAGCCCCTAAAATGGATATTCTGCAAAAATCACTCAAATAAACTCTAAAAATTCTAAAATTTTGCCCCGCGGTCCTCAACAATATTATAAAACTATTGCAAAAAGAATTATAATTTTCTAATAATCTTTGAATATTTTATTAATTTTTATTCTAAACCTGACACTAAATTACGGAACAAACTTTGGGTTCGGGTTTACCTATGTCAATTCTAACGCTTGAAATGCGTCCGGGATATTTACAAATGGTGGGCTAGCCTATAACTTTGACCCGGTTCTGAAATGGGTCTGGTAGATTATCTGCTCAGCCCAAAATTGCAAATCCAGGTAACGATCGAATTTTCACGAAACGAAAGTACCTACGCGAAATCCATAATACTAGGGTTAGAATAAAATATTTACATATAAAATAATTACTTGAAAATTAGGGATGTTACATTCTTCTCCCCTTACAGAAAATTCATCGTTGAATTTTATACAAGGCAGAATAAAATTACAGGATTACATATTGAACAAGTACGGGTACTTACAGTGCATATTCCGCTCTGACTCCCAGGTGCATTCTTCCACTGACTGGCTCCTCCATAAAACCTTAACCATAGGGATCTGGTTTGAACTTAGTTGCCTCATCTGATAGTCCAGTATGGTTACAGGCTGCTCCTTGAAGGTCAGGTTCTCATTCAACTTTACTACATTTGGTTGCAGCACATGTGAAGGGTCAGGAACATACTTCCTTAACATGGAGATGTGGAATACTGGGTGGACAAGAGAAAGGCTTGGTGGCAACTCCAACTGGTCAGCAACTGTTTTAACTCTATCAATAACCTCAAAAGGACCTATGTATCTTGGTGGCAGCTTGCCTTCCTTCCCAAACCTCATGACTCCTTTCATTAGGGAGACCTTTAGGAATACATAATTACCCACTGCAAACTCTATATTTTTTCGCCTAGGATCAGCATAGCTCTTTTGCCTACTGTAGTATCCTAGCTATCATCGTCATTTCATAGCGAAACTCATACCTCAAACCAACCACTCCTTAATCTTTTTTTGACATTTTCAGTACTCACTATACCTCCACTGTGCTTAACTTGATATCTCATAACTTCCATCAGCTTTAGTGCTTACCTCTCCTTCATTGTGCCCTAACGTATCTCTTAGTAACTTCAGTCCCCATACCTCTATTTCAACAATCTCTGCTTCCTACAAACATGACTTATATTCCTTGTCTTATAGTATCCTATGAGATGCTTTCTTGTAGCATCTATCATAGGCATCTTGTTCGACATCTTTACTTGTCCCATGACCTCAATGGTCAACACTTGTGCATCTTCTCACTCCCATGACACTTCGAATTTCCAATCTACCTTGTGTCATTAGTAAGGTCCTTAGGCCAACTCTTGTCCATCTTATGCATCTAGTCCCATAGAGCTCCATCCAAGTGCCAAGTGTACCCTACACCATCTATCAACATTGGTGTCTTCTCTTATATGACAAAAGTGTTTGTATTCCCTGACAACCCAGTTCATGTGACTTTATCATTTCCCACTCCTCCTCTGGAATAGAAATATCTTGACTTCTTTCTAAAACTTCTTATCATGTGACATACTTCCTGACACATTAACACTTAAATCGTGATTCTACTACTCCTTGAATCTATCATCTCACCATAACTTGTTTTAAACATGCCTTAGTGTGTCCCTAGCATACTTATTCTTCTTATTCTCATCATTGTAACCAACTCTACCGAGCCTTTCTCCTATTATTATCATTTCCTTTTAAGGAGAATGCATACGGACTAGTGCCTACCAACTTCTTAAATACTCGGTTACCTCAACATAATTTTCCTTGCTTATATAGTCTTCTTGAGCTAAAAGCGCGAGCTAAACTTGAAGAGAAGGAGAAATCTCCTCTTACAATCATCAGCACACTATTGTTTATAGAATAATATTCAACTCATGTCTCTTGGTCTTTTTCTTGAAATTTCATCATCTCTTTCTATAAGATATCAACTGCAACAATCCTTCTGTTGTACCACCGATTTGCCTGACATATCATCTTGAGATTTACTATCTTTACTTATACTCCATTTTTACCTTTTATGCTTACCCTCGTTCTTTTACATCCTTACATCTTACTGTATTTTAGAAGATACCTCTCACTAACAAACTCTTTCAGAATTGATTCGAATCATATTTACTGCCATAACTCTTATTCTGGTACTTCTTAGTGACTTGTGACTATTACTCATATATATTTCTTTTGACTCTATCTCTTACTATCGTTCTGTCACTTATTTTCATTCATGTTTCCTTATAAAGTGACCCTATTGGTCATATTGAAAATGCTTACCTAACCATTGATCACAGACCCCATAAATGCTATATCACCATCTCTTCTCAGGACCTAAGCCTATGTGCCATTTTTCACCATCCTTTTTGTTCGTCATGCCTATTTGAACCATTAGGTTTACTTTTATTTAATTTACCACTTATTAATTAACTCCTTTGCCTAATAGGACAGTTCAAGACACCATTGCACATCCTATAACTTTTGTCTGCTCTGGTTGCATCCCTTAACTAACTTTCCTTGTAACAGCCTTATATTAAGTAATCTATACATTCTACTGTTTTGGTGACCAGTGTCTGTCCGAACAGTTAGGATGTCTAGAACTATGTCTGTACCACCTAGAAAAGTCT
This sequence comes from Hevea brasiliensis, assembly GCF_030052815.1. NCBI lineage: Eukaryota > Viridiplantae > Streptophyta > Magnoliopsida > Malpighiales > Euphorbiaceae > Hevea > Hevea brasiliensis. Next base: position 39,959,541 of record NC_079508.1, on the reverse strand, counting down.
GGAATAAAAATTAATAGTAATTATCTGAAAGTAAAATACAAATAAGAAAAACAAAGTATAAAAGGTTAAATGACCCAAGGCCACAGCGATGGGTGACCGTACCGAAAAGTGACTGCGAGGTCAGTCAAAACCCTAATTTCGTATGAGACATTGTCACACTGCAGGCCTAAGAATTATTGCGAAGCTAGTGAAAATGAGAGAACCACAAAAAAGAATTGAAAACAAGGTCAAATAGTTAAATCAGGATTCAGGAAACAAATTAATGCTATTCGTAAACCGAATTAGACCGGTAATGGGCAATTTGGTCAATTCACCCTTAGAGGTGACTTTTGGCCTAAATGTCCAATAAAATGTAGGAAATTAACATATTGAAATTTAAATTCAAATTGAAGAGGTGAGTGAAAGAAAATGAAAAAGAAAAGAAAGAAATTCAAAAAAAGATAAAAAGATTATAACATCATCCTTGACATAAGCATGACACAATAAATATTGAATTTTAAACTTTGAAATTTTGGGATAATATCTATATAAGAGACAAATAAGAATTCAAAAAAAAAAAAGAGGGGCCTTCTTCTCCTTTATGCCGTCCACCATCTCTCTCTTCTCTCTCATTTCTTTTCCAATTCCACCATGAGAGCTCACCTCAAACTCTTATAAACCCTAAGTTTAGCCACAAATTCCCTAACTCCCTTAAGTAAACCTTGCAAGTGAACCTTGATAGGAAGCTTGGCTGCCAATAAAACTAAGAAAGTGAAGAGAATTGGAAGTTGTAAATTCTGCTCAACAAGGTAAGGTTCCTTTCTACCTTGATTTGTTAAATAATCTTTGAATTAAGGTTGTTAAGGGGAAATTTAACATAAGAAGTGAAAGAAATGTGTATGTATAGAGAGTTAAAATTTTCGGCCAGCATGATGAAGTTTAGGGTTTGATAGTTTGAATGGAATTAAAGATGTGTGCAAGCTTAAAGGACTAGGTAAATGTGATTAATATGTTTTAATTGCATGAATTATGATGATTGAAAAAAAGTAGGGTTTATGGCAATTAGGGTTTTAGTATAAATTGGGGATTTTGATGAATCGATGCTTAAATTGGTTAATTTGTGTGGTTATGAGTGCATGTGAATGCATGGAAATGGAATTGGGATTGAATGTGATGTTGCCCCAATCTGGATAGATTGACCCCTGTCCACTTAAATTGTTATAAGTTGAATTCTATTGCTTCAATTGGTGTGAGGCCAATTGGAGATGAGAATAGAGTCATAATGCAACAATTTTAATGAAGAAACCTTGCCCTAAAACTGACTACAAGTAGGTGAAAATTTTGGTCAAATCCGAATTAGGTGCCCTGCCACTGGGCAAAACTAACCATATGAATAGTACTTATTCAAATGGTCATAACTTGGTGTAGACAGGTCCAAATGACCTGATTTTTATACCATTAGAAAGCTATGATAGAGTAGAACAACTTTTATGAGGAACACAATCTCAAATTATGACCATAACCAAATCAATTTGCTACCCAAAGTTAAGTCACCTAATCTGCTAGAACCTAAAAATTTCCTAGAAATCTAGACTCTAGTCAATCTGGCCAATTATGGTTAAATGGCCATAACTTGAGCTACAAAACTCCAAATAGAGTGATTCAAAAAGGGAATTAAATCTAGGACACTAAGGAACAACTTTGATGAAGGGAAGTCAACTAAATTCCCACTGTAGAAGGTCCAATGGAACAGTAGAAACAAGTGACCCAAAACTGAATTTTTAGAGTTTCACTTAAGGAGCTTAGAAATTCAATTGGCAATCAATGCCAACTTAATTGTGACCTAAAATGTGGTATGGGGGTGCAATTAGGACTAGTACACCTATTTAATATGAAAAAGTCAACATCTTACCTAATTGGTCAAATGAATAGTAACCTCCATAACTAAGAATACAAGGAGCTCAATTTAAAGGACTTTATAAGTAACTTTAAAATGCAAAGTGCAATTACTAGAATTATAGTTAGATATAATTTGGATAAATATTGAAACACCTTAATTTTGTGCTTTAGTGAAAAAAGGGCCTTCCGAAGAAGGGAATCGACAGGAGTGAAGTAAGGAAAGACTAATTTACGAGGTTTATGCACAATAACTTTTCACTTTTGATTCGTTATTAGAAAATTATTTGAATACATTTTGGAACAATTTATGCTAAATAATGCCTTGAGAAATGTTGTGTTGCCTACTTTATAAATGGAAATTTGAAATGAAAATTAATTAATGTTTTGCATGAAATATTGAATAATACGATTTTGAAATTGTTTTTGATTCACATTTGGCATGGCAATATCACTATGTGCCTCCTTCGTTACGGGGTTGAGTTTGATTATTTCCTCCCTCTCTGACTTGCCAGTTTGAGGTTGAGTTCGGATGAGTACTCATATAGCTAGCTAGCCACTTCCCTCATTGATTTCGATTAGTGGGGTTGAGATTGCTTTGTTGTGGTGTACAACACGACATTGTTTGAAAATTTTATGTCATGACCTAAGTTGTGTTATTGATTGACAACACTGTGGATTGTAAATTGTTTGATAAAATAGTATTATAAGTGTTAAGCTTAGTTTTGTGAAAAATGCTTGTGAAAGGTTTTAAAATTTCTATTGATCGATGAATGATTATTTTAGTAAATTTTAATTTTTTTATTGTGCACCATTGAGTAAAATTACTCAGCGATAGCTTTATTTTGTTGTTGCAGATAAGGGAAAGGATAAAGCAGCAGAGTGAGCTGCGAAAGTGACAAGGAAATAAATTTTAAAGATCTTGTACGGGTATTTATTTGTACCCTTATAAATTAGCTTGACATAAATATTTTAGTCATATGTATTTGCAGACCTAATTGAGCAGTTGTACATTAAAGCTTGTACTAATATTATTTTTGATTTTCTTTTGTAAATTGAGACTTGTATATGTAAATTAAATTAAATGCAATGATGATGAGTTTTATTGAAATGTGTTGAAATTGTGTGGAATTGAGAACTATTGGAGTTGAGTTTGAGAAGAATTTATTGGAAGTGCTTTCTTTTCAGGTTTTTGAAGAACTGTTTTATCAAAATATAGCCGGTACTCTGCTGAAATTTTTATAAAATTTGCGAAAAATCAACTTAATCAAAATGTTCAATTATGACATAAATTCCAATTAAAGGCTTTCTAATAATGTTTTAACATTACTTTAGAAATTAAAATGAATGAAAATTGTTTCAAAATCCCTTGTAGTGTATCTAATGGATTATTGGTAGTTAAAGTTTGGTAATCCATTAGGTATACTATGGGATCATGTTATGCCTTACGGAGGGGTAAGGTGTGACATTCCTCACACTATTAGAAGTTTAAATGGATCTTATTTCAGTGCTACGTACTCCATCTCGGGAACAGGAATAGACAGAATTTGATCCATATCCTACAACTCTGAACTCCATATTTTGGCCCCTGACATTGCCTAAACTATGACCTGCTCTAAGTCCTACACTTCTGGATCCTATATCTTGACAACTATCCTCACTCATGTAATCTTGTTATGGGCTTTCTAATATTGCTTTTCAGTTCATCCTATTTACCTTGCCCAGGATAGCACTTTATGTACTTTATATCTCACTTTGGTCTTCCTAATCTTATCCTATCCTTGGCTATTCGGTTTGCTCTTTAATTCATCTCTTTTATCTTACTCAAAATAGAACTTGACTATTTTATTCTTTGGTGCTACTCTCTTTCTTGATCTGATTATTATGTCAGGAACTTATATCCCTTCACTATCTCTATCAAGTCATCAATACCTTGATGTTACTCAAAATTGGTCCTCTAATCGCTCTGGCTGGTACTTCTACTGGTATTCAGGTTATCTCTCCCGCTGCACTTGATCCAACTATTTTATTTTTGCCTTCTGCACTTTTTCTATATATACACATATTCTATGATTTACCCATGCTAACTTCTATCCGTATCCTTTCCTTTACTTAGAGTATACCTTTGTCTCAAGCAATAAGAAGCTAATGAGGAACTCAAGGAATAAGAGCCATGCATTCACTATGTGATTTATGTTTATGTCCTTTAGACCACATACTACCCCTACTACCTCAAAGAAGGAATCTACAGGATTTCCTTTTTCCCTTGCTACTTAAAAGCTCTGCATCCATCATGATCAGATCACTTATAGTTCCTACAATGAAACTTATACCCTCTTCAGGATACTTGAGCCAACTACTCTCTACAACACTCTACAGTCCCATCTAGGACACTATTCTTTAGGTCACCATCACAAGTAGTAATCTTTTATCTTATATCATAACTAACTACAAAAGGAGTACTACACCTGCCACCTTGCCAAAACCATGCCTGGCCATATGCTCTCTTATCACACTGTAAACTTATTAAAATGTTACTTCACATGCTATAAACATCATTCATAGCATCTTGTCTCCTTTTAAAAGCAAAGTCATATTCTACACCTTGTTGCCATGTAAGGAATATACTATTCTCACTACACTCTAGGTAAAACATCCATCATACTGCTAAAACTGTCCAAAATCCAGCACTGAAGACCAGATGGTCTCAATCTATTGGTGTCACCTTTACTTTGCAACTAACTTGACACCTCTGGTCTGATGACAACTCCTGATGTAACTCTAGCTTATGTTAGGGTAACTGAGTCACTGACTCTAGTTACCACCCTACTGTGACCTTTCGATATTCTGATTCTAGATCCCTAACTAGGAGTTTCCAACTCCTCTGCAGATATGGAACTCTAGTATGGCATAACTATACCAAACAGAGGCCATCTACAAACATCCTCATCATGGAGCACCACGGGGAAGCACACAGCTCTACATAATAATCCCATGTTGGTACTATAATCTACAGCTTACAATACAAACATCGAGAACATTGCATAGTTACTATGGTACGTCTTAACAGACTAGGTTTTTCAATCTCTTATCTCTCTTGAATCCATCGATCTCGTAAACTTATTTTGACTGTGATATCCACTGATAACTACCAGCAGTGATACCTTTGCCCTCATCTGGGGCAACTATATTGCCATAACTCACCTTTATATCCTCTTGCCTTATACTAAATAGGCACGCCAATTGGCCCTATACTGATAAAAACACAGAACTTCATGGAATACATATACTTATGGTAGACCTCAACACATTTGCTAACTCTAGTTTATATCACCATGTACTGTACAAAAAATAAGACACCAATTTGAAGCACTTTTACATTGCCCAAGGAATAACACAGAATCTAAAAACAAAGAATTATAGAAAAAGACAAAACAGAATCCTATACTCTGCATGTGACCTCCTAACAAGACTCTCTTTTTTTTTCTTTTTTAAATCCCTAGACATCAGCTTCCCATGAATCTGGAGCCTAAGCTCTGATACCAATCTTATCACGACCTGAACTCGCGGGCCGAACCGGCACTAGAACTTGGGTCAGCATAAGGCCCCTGAAGCCCGTAGTAAGCCCAATTATCTTTTAACCAAAACATAAACCCATATTTGGCCCAATTTCAAGGAAACAACTGGACAGAGTCTGGCCATAATATGGACCATCCAACGGGGAGTTTTTGGCTCACTCGACCTATAGACACAAAAATCCAATCCATTGAGCAGCTCAGCTCACCCTCACAATCATCCACAAATCACAATTATAATTTTCTAATAACTCTCGAATATTTTATGGATTTTTATTCTAAACCTGACACTAAATAACTGAAAAAAATTTGAGTTCAGGTTTACCTATGCCAATTCTAACGCTTGAAATGCGTCCGGGACATCTATAAATGTTGGGTAGCCTATAACTTTGATTCAGTTCTAAAATGGGTCTGGCAGCTTATCTGCTCGACCCAAAATTGCAAATCCATGCGACGATCAAATTTTCATAAAACGAAAGTACCTACGCGAAGTCCACAATACCAGGGTAAAAATAAAATATTTACATATAAAATAATTATTTGAAAATTAGGTATGTTACAATACTATTTTTCAAAAGACAGATTCTATAATTTTAATATTTTAACTTTAATTTTTTTTTAATTATCTTTATTTGTAGTTAAATTTTTTATGCAATCATATTTGTAATTTATCTTTAAAATTCTACTTCTATATAAAAATATAGTTAAGAGATAATTTATGCATAAAAATATAAATATTTAATTAAAATTTAAAAATAATTCTATTAAAAATTAATAAAAAAAATATGGATAATCAAAATATTAGTTATAATTGCATTAGATATATAATTATAATACAATAAAATATTCAAAAATTTAAGAAATATTAAATAAGAAGTTTATAAAAAAATTAATAATTAGGTACATATTGATTAAATATATTTAAATAAATAAATTTTGAGAATGATAAGTAATAACTTTTGAAAGAAATAATAAAAAAATAGCACAAATAAAAAAAGATTTAAGAGCATTTAGTGGGAAGAATTCAACATTGATGTTTGAAATTGGAAGAGGAATGGAGAAGAATTCAAAGGTTTAGTGGGAAGAGGAATGGAGAAGAATTCAACATTGATGTTTGAAATTGGAGTAAAAGGCAAACCAAACTATGCATGAAATTCCTTGCAAGTGTAATAGTAAAAAGTTCTAAGGTTTAGGCTTCATTTCGTTTGTGGAAAATAACTCGTATATGAAAAATATTTTTCTATTCTTATCTAAATTGAAATTAATGTTTGATTAACTCTTTGTTTAATGCATTTTTATTTGGTAAAATGTTCAATTTAGCTACTGTACTTATTGAGCAAGTTCAATTTAGTTCATTTTAACTTTTTGCCCAAAATTAGTCCAAAAGTTTCAATTTAAATTCAATTTAGCTCAAAAATTTAAATTTATATGCTAAGTTTCTTGATTTCTTGATTTAAATTAAAAATCAAGAAGTTCAATTTTTTAATTATGGGACTAAATTTCTTGATATTTCTTGATTTCTTGATTTAACCCAAAAATTAAGAAGCTCAATTTCTTAATTTTCTTTATTTTTGGGCTAAATTGACCATAAATTGAAACTTCTACACTAAATTTGATACAAACTTAAAAATAGACTAAATTGAACTTTCTGTGTAATTGAGCTTTAATCCATTTTTATTTTACCACCATAATTGGTGTTGATTATGCATGCTTTGTGAGAAATAAACCAAGTCATAGATGAAAAAGTAAATTCATTTGGAATCAATTTCATATTTATGTGGTAAAATTATAAGTGCTATAATTTTATGGTGTCATGTTGGAAGTTCTTCAAAACATAGATAAAATGTCAACTTTAGGTTGAGATTGTTTTCTCCAACAACAAATTCTGTTTAAATTATAAACTCAAGGCTAACTTGCTTCCTCTCTTTCTCAAAATGGAGAAAGAATAAAAGGGGTGTGATAGTAAAGTGATGGTGGCCATAGATTGAAAGCAAGTCCATGGACATTATTAGCAATGTTCAAGAACGAAATAAGAAAGTCATATTAGGTCTTTTTGGAGAAAGCTAAGAATATGTGTGCTAGTTGAGGGCTCATTTATCTTTGCTATCTCTACCTTATTTTCACTTTCAATCTTACTAGCATAATGCCAATGCTATGCATGAATAATTTATAATTTCTATTTTTTTAATTTAATTTTTAATTACAGTCTAAATAAGATATATTATTACTATTAAATTAATTTTCAACTAAAATTTCTCTCTTATTTAATTTAATTTGAATAAATTTTTATATGTTATAATAATAAATTTTTAATTAATTTATGGTGTAATTAATTAAAATACATATTTAATTCTTTATATATATATATATATATAGTAGTTTACATGATTACTTTGTTTTAAATGTAATAAAATTACTTTATTCAAAAAATAATTTAAATTTCATAAAATTTTTATATTTTATCTCATAATTTATGTAAATTGATATTTATTTTTTATAGATTACAGAAAATATATTAGATTAATAAAAAATTAATATTACTTTAAAAATATATAAATATAATATTTTTTGTTATTAATATAATAAAAAATATATTAAATTACTAATAATGAATTAAATTATTTAATTTTAATAATAATGAAAATATATAACATTATTATTAATTAAAAAGACTGATCCCATAATTTTGATATTGTAATTTTAATTTCTTGTTTTAATCATCTTTACTTGTAGCTAAATTTTTAATGTAATCATATTTACAATCTAATTTTGAAATTTTACTTCTATATAAAAAGATAGTTGAGAGATATTTAATTAAAATTGAAAATAATAAAAAATAGAATAAATTAAAAAAATATTTGAGAGCACTTAGGTGAAATGAAAATACTTAATAAGAGGAGAGTGGTTAATATGTATCAAATGTATCATATGACATACTATATATAAACAAACAAATGAAAATCACTGAAATAAAAATTTAATTTTATAACTAAATATTATTTAATTGAAAAAGTTAGTAAAAATATTCAAATTTATTTTTTTTAACAGTAAAATATTTCCTATTTACTTGACTGTTTCAATTTAACTAAGAAAGTGAAATAAAAAAATATTAAACTATTAACACAAAAAATAATACATACAAATTATAAATAAGTCAAATTTTTATATTTTATATTTTATAACTTTTATCTCGACCACAATTTTTGTCTCTCAAAATTTAAAAAAAAATTCATAATAAAAATAAATAAATATAGCAATATAATACAAATATTTATTAAAGATATGAAATAATTTAAGGTTGATTAAATTATATGATAGTTGATTATGAGATCATAAAATAATGGTCAAATTTCTTTAAATTAATGGCCATGAGTGACCTATTATTATTATTATTATTATTATTATTATTATTATTATTATTATTATTATTATTATTATTACTAAGGATGACATGTGGTAAATAATACTTTTACATAAATAAATTTATAAAAAAATAATATAAATAATTTATAAATATTGCATTCAATCACAGGTTTTAATTTTTTAAAATCAAAATTTAAAGAAAATAATAATTTAAATAATAAATATTAAAGTAGTATTATAAATAATAATGATAATTAAAAAAGAATTAAATAATAATTAATATAAAAGAGAGTTATTTGTGGAAGGTGATATTCCCTGGAATATGTTCCTACTTTATAATAATAATAATAATAATAATAATAATAATAATTACTTATTGTAATATTAAAGTATAATAATTAAATAATTTATAACTTACATGTAGATAATTTGGGAATTAATAACTTAATCATAATTTAAAGAAATTATATAATTAATTAATAAAAAAAGAGGGAATTTAATGAAATTACTTGGGACATATATATATAATTTAAAAAATTAATATTAACCAAAGTAATAATATTATTTATTTATTAATTATACTATAAAAATATCAAAAATAATGAAAATTAAATATTAATATAAATTTCTTGCTTACCATAATTATGAAAATAAAATTTTATTTTATTTTTTCATAATTCATTATATATATAGCATTCAATATATAATTGAAAATACGTCTTCATTAAATATGTACTAAAATAAGATAAATAAAAATAAAATAATATTAAAGTAAATTAAAATTTATTAAATATAATTAAAATTTATTAAATATATAAAAAGAAGAGAGAGAGCAAAGTATTTAACTTCATGTGACTACTTTTATTGTATAATTTTAAATTATTTTATTAATTTTAAGATATATAATTAAATGAAATAATTAAAAATTTAAGAATTATTAAATGAGAAATTTTTAAAATTATTGAAATATATCTAATATTTTCAATTAGTTAGCCATAAAAATTATAGTAACAATAGTAATAGTATATATATTTAATGGTAATAATAATGGTAATAATACTTACATTAATTACTATAATTATTAAATATAATAATTTCTATATGGTAAGTGTCACATAACAACATCAAAATCTATAATGCCATGTAGCAGTAGGAAAGGGAAATCTTCTCACTTTATAATGCCACGTGGCAGTATCAAAATTTAGAATGTCACATGACAGTAGTAAGGAAAAACCTCTCTACTTTATATATATATATATATTGATTTTTTATTTTTTCAATTTTGTATTCAATAATGAGGGATTTTTGTTTTCAAACTCCAAAAAATAAAAGTGGAGACAATTATAGAAACTAGGGAGCCATAGAGTTGATATACAATGCTGTTAAAAATTGGAAAATTAATCTGCTTGGTCTGGGAAATGAAGGTGGAGCTTTAAAAAGGCTAGTATTTGGTACATTTTCTCCTTAATGAACAATATATATGACTAATTTCAAGAAAATCCATTAGGTAATCTGCATTTCTAACAGGATGATTGTACAAGTTTTAGTGTTGATTGATCTTTTTCTTTCAAAGTAACAATTGTCGATGCAGGGCTTGTCTAGGTAGTGTAAGAAACTATTGCCTGAATAATGCTAAGTGCCCTGTTTTTGTTGTGAAAAAACCAAAATGAAAGAGAGCATTAACCCATGTCAAGCATTGAACTTTTCTCCTACTGAATCAATATTTTTCCTTGTATATATGTACTACCAAAGATATGTTATCATTATAAATTACTTGAAGTCATCTACGATTTGTTGTGCCTTGTTTTGCTTCTTTTTTTTTTTTTCTAGTGCTTGCTTTTTTATCTATCAGTTTTGTGACACTCCTTATCCGTCTACAGTGTAGCCAAGCAATGTATGCCACATTCGGTGCCGGAGTACCCTATTTTATCTTGTAGTGTACAATATTAATTTAATTATATTATCTTATCTGTAGAAATATTTTTTTTATCACATCTTATTTTTGTGGAGACTCGAATGGAGTCTACTATATTTTTATTAGCGTATGGCGGGTTCCATTTATTTACCTGTTAAAAACAATTTCATATCATATGTTATACTATCAATCTCATTCTTTTCATATGCCATGTCATATCATTTCATTATTCATAAAATTTTCAAGAAAGTAAATTTCATTTCATTCATATAAAATTTATATACAGTAATGTACAAATTATATACAATCCCAAAAATTTAATTATATGTCTTAAACTAATTTGCATCATTTACTTATATACAATAATCAAAATGCAACATCTAAATATACATGAGCCCTACCAAAATGGACTGCTGAGGTGACAACCTACACTGTAGCAGATCTGGTCAAAATTTTGTCTAGGCACTACTGCTACTGCTGCTGCTGCTGCTGGTCTCTCGTACCTACGTGCAGTAAGAACCAACGCGCTAAGCATATTGCTTAGTGGTGTATAAATTGAAATAAAAATAACTAAGTAATTGAAATAATTATTTTCACGTATAACCTTATAAAGAAATATAGAATTTCATGAATTTAAAATCTTTTACATGTTTATAGAACTTTGGAAGCAATTAAATTAATCAGGATCTTTTCTGTTCGTTTATTCCATGTTCAGTCTTATTACTCATACCTGTGATCTCTTCGTGTACTTATTTAAATTTAAGGCTTATTATTCTTATCTGTGCCCAAGTAAACTATAAAGACTGAATACAAGGAATATACTAGTTAAATATCCGTATGTCTAACATGTATACATCTGTCATGTTAGGCACAAGGCCAGCGAGCAGGCATAAAGTCAGAAATAAAATCAGGCACAATAGCTAATGGGCAGGCATGAAGCTTGAAGAACAACCATATCAGACATATGTTGTCTATCAATGATCATTCTTGTGGGTAGTACTGCAACCAGTAATCCCTAATTGGTATACCAATCGATCCATGCTATATATATAAGTCTAAGTATACTTTGGACAAATTAGTATTATTAAGTACTTGTAATTTCATTATTTCATGATATGTACTAATTGTGTTTCATAACATTTTCATGTCACTTGTAATGGGAAACATAAGTCCCACATATATATTCATATTATTTTTATGTTTAACAAGTCATTTTGATTAATTTTATATCATATGCTAAGTTATTTTATGAACCTTTCTCAAGGTCCAGATTTGGTGTCTTTACTTCACCTAGCAAATTGTTCAAGATGTGGCCACTGTTTGGCCACACTTCCTTCATGGAAGTTGTTCCTCTATGTCTTGTCTTTGTTTTCCTTTTTTATTCATGTCATTCGGAGTTTTAGAACTCAAGTTATGGTCAAATAACCAAATTTGGTTCATTAACTCACTCTAGTTCCAGTAGCAGGTAGATTCTAGAATCAATTTTTCCTAATTATTTAGACATATTAAAGCCACTTTTAGGCCTAATATTCTTCATAGGAGTTATTACTCTATGTCTTAAGATCACTCAGATTTAAGATTTGCAATTTTTCAAGTTTTATAGAATTAATTATAGCAAATTAACTGGCCTGGACTCAAGTACCCTGTGCCTTCAGGATTCCAAGTTCAGGTCAGTGGCTTTGTCTCTCATTTTAGGGTTCTTACACTCAAAATTTGAGGAAAGTTTATAAATCAAAGTTGGAGCCCTGTCTCTTAGGTTTTCAGAACAGTTTGGCTCATCCCAATTGGAGTTTTTTTACTAAAAGTTATAGTATAAACACTGTTCTAGAGTCAAGTGATTTTTTTGTTCTATTTCAGGTTTTGGCATACTGACTTGTCCTAGTTAATTGACTTAGTTCCATTGGGTTCTAGGTTTTGGTCAAAACACCAAAATTGTAGTTTTAGGTCTTATAGAGACTTTGACTTTTGTTTCATTGTATTTTCAGTTTTGTGGACCAAGTTATGGTATTTTTGCCAAAACTGGTCGGATAGGTTCAAGTCCAGAATTTCTGTTCAGTTTGGTTCTGGACAAAATTGGTGACCTAAATTGTGCTAGGAATTTGGTTGGGTTAGAGGTAGAATTAGGTTCTGTATTCTTCATGAAAAATGTGATCCTATGTCTAACCTTTCCAATGGTTCAAGAATCAGGTCATTCTGACCTTCCTATAGTAAGTTATAGCCATTTGAACATTTACTGTTTATTTGGTCATTTTTCCAGGGCCAGATTAGGATTGTCCGGATTCAAGCAGTTTTTAGCCCAGGTTATGGACAGTTTTTGGGCATGGTTTCTTCATGCAAAATGGGGCATTATGACCCTAGTTTCATCTCTAATTGGCCTCACACCAATTGGAGTAACACAACTCTACTTATGGCTCAATAGTCACACTAGACTCATAAGTCCCAAAACCTACATGAAAATGTAACACTCCCAATTTCAATTCCTCCCAACTCCCAAACTTCAATTGACATTCATAGCACTTCTAATAGTTAACAATTAGTCTCAACATCATTAATTTTCAAGTCATACACAAAGTTCCCAAAGTTAGGTCAAAACCCTAACTCAAAATCACAATCTCTTGCAAACACATGCCAATCAACTTAATTATTACATATACTCATCAATAACACTAATAAACTTAATTAATTTCATCAAAACCATCAAACCCCAACTCTTGTCATGGCTGCTGAATTCTAGGGTTCCATATACACATGGTATTTCTTTTTAATTTCATGCAAATTTGTCATAATTTGACATACTTATACTAGTTAAAGAAGAAAATGGGGTGCATAGTGCACTAACCTTGTTTGTGTCCAACTTGGACTTGCTAAACTTTAAATTTTTCTTCACTTCTTGGCTGCTACTATCTTCCTCAATGTCTAAAAGTAAGTTTTAGTGAAGGGAGGTATGGATTTTAGGGTTAAATGGCATGGGAAATCAAGTTAGAAGAGAAAACAATGGTGAAAGCTTAGAGGGGGTGTTGGTTCGGCCATGGAAGAACAAAAAAGAAGAAGAAGACTAAATAGGATAAGAAGGAATTAATTGAAGTTGTCTTATATATATACATATATGTCTAAGTTTAATTGGCCTAATATTTTAATTATGTCATCTTATGTCATGCTTACATCATAATTAATTTCCTTTTTCTTTTCTTTCTTTTCCTTTCTTCTTTCTTTTCTCATTTCCATAAATAATTTCATAATTTTAATTTATTTTTATGTGTTTTAATCTCTCTCACTTAATTGAGATTTAGGTCAAAATTCATCACTGTGGTGAAATGACCAAAATGCACTTTGTTGGACTTATCGAGTTATAACTGTCCTTACCGATTGGCTAAATTTTCTTGGATTTTTCTTTGATATTTTTATTATCATTTAGACTTCATAATTCCTTCAATTTAATCCAAAATATTTATTTCACAGGATTCCTTATGGGTCTAGGGTTGACAACTGTCTTTACAATCGCTTCCCATTAGGGTCATCTATCGCCGTGATCTCCGGCTCATTTAACTCATTTGCAATTCATTTCTTTTATTTTTTCTTAATTTTTTTTAGTCTTTATTCAGTCAATTTATGTCTTCTCACCCTAGTTTAAGTGTAGTTCTAGACTTTCTTGCTGTCCGTATGGACTACCTAAAGTAAGAGCGTTACAAGTTTACTAAATGTTGAATCAATATTTTTCATGTTGATAGAAGAGTTGATCCCTTGGACTTTTGCAATGTTTGTGCTTTGTTTAATTTTTAGAATTAAAATTAAAAAAAAAATGCGTTCACTCATATCCAATTTATTAAAATTGCTCCTAACGATATTTTATTATGAGGGAGTAGACCACAAAATCCTCAAACATAACAATTACATAAAAATTGAAATACATATATAAATTAAATTCAGTGGGTAGACTTGATTGTGTTGCTAATATCAATAACAAATCGATATCTAACATCAGCTTTCAACATGCGTTCCATGGCAGTGTTCACATACTCAATTGGGATAACTTCAATGTCTGCTGTTATGTTGTGTTTGGCTGCAAAATTAATCATTTCTTGTGTTTCCTCCATTCCCCCAATGCCACTACCTCCCACCATCTTCCTTCCTGTCAATAGTAAATATATATTTGACATTGTTAATTAATTTTTATTTGAATCATGAGTAAGAAGTAGACATATAGGAATGGACAATTACCCATTAACAAAGGAAAGGCTGCTAGCTCAAGTGGCTTCTCTGGAGCACCAACCAAAATCAGCTTTCCATTAGTCTTCAATAGCCCAATCAAAGGTACTAGAGGGTGCGTTGCAGACACCGTATCAATTATACCATCCATTGTGCCCATTGTAGCCTGTACCAGCAAGATTTATCAGGATCAGAAATTAAGTATACATGCACATAGGCAACTTCTCGAGTGTAAATTATAAATTATACGTACCTTCATTTGATCTTGGTCACGGCTAACCAAAAATGAATCAGCACCAAGATGTTCAACAGCCTCCTGTTTCTTGCTAGGTGAGGTGCTAATCACAGTCACCTTAACCCCCATACCCTTGGCAAATTTCACTGCCATATGACCTAGCCCACCGAGGCCAACTACGCCCACATGCATGCCGGGCTTGTCAAGTCCATAATATTTTAAGGGGCTGTACACCGTGATTCCAGCACAAAGGAGAGGAGCAGTAGAATCAAGAGGCAAGGTATCTGGAATACGAACGATGAAGTGCTCATCGGCAACCATGATGTCAGAGTACCCGCCGTAAGTGATGGTTCCGTCATAGTACTTCGCACCATAGGTGAGTATCGTTTCTGCGCAGTAATTTTCAAGATTGTTCGTGCAGTTATGGCAGGAGTGGCATGATCCCACAATGCAGCCCACACCAACTTTATCTCCCACCTTGAATTTTTCCACTTTGCTGCCAACCTCTGTCACCACTCCCACAATCTCATGTCTGCATCATAAAATCACCAGAAAAGATCATTTTTAATATTGGTTGATGGGATTCCAACGCTTAACTTTACACCGTTAAACATTTTAATTGCTAATGTGATCAGAATACGTACCCAGGGACAAGAGGGTAAGTGGAAGTGCCCCATTCATTCTTGACCATGTGAAGGTCCGAGTGGCACATTCCACAGTAAAGAACCTTGAAACAAACGTCTTTCTCTCCTGTTGCCCTGCACAAACATGTCATTTATGGATAATTAGGAAGAACTGGATTATCGAATTTGTTCTCAGACATTTAAGAAAAAGAAGATTTGTTGATTTAAAAAGAGACACAAGAAAGATTTATGGAATTATAAGAAGAAAAAGAACCTCCTGGAGAAGTTGAAGGGAGAAAGGACACCAGATTCGTCTCTTGCAGCCCATCCGAATGCCTGTTTGGGATGCTCTTCTTCTGGCAATTTGGCGACCATTTTTCTTCGCAAGAAATTTAGATGGAAAATACAATATAGCAAAGAGATTTGCAGATGAGTCGAAAGCAGATAGCTTGAATGCTAGCTTCTGGTGATGGGTTAGGGGGTACGTGCCCATCAATATATATAGTAGTTGGAAGTTGAAAGAATCTTGGTTGGGCGATGGAGTGATGACGTATTAGGTGAGCTTTCCTCTTTGGGCCTTACGTATCGGCTGACCGAAGAGCCAGCCGCAAGACTAGGAAGAAGTCAAAAAAACACAGAAAATTTTAAAATAAGGCTGCTTACGTAATCAAATATGTAATAATTACATTATTTATTTCATTTTTTATTATATTATTTTAAAAATATTAAATATAATAAAATAATAATTATATTATGAAAAAGATCTCATATTTTTTCAAGTTATTATTATAATTATTTTTATCTAGTAACATTAAAAATTTAAATATTTACAAGTATAGCCTTTTAATCTAGTTCTTTTAATTGTGAACTAATTAATAGATTTTGAAATTTTAATTAAATTTTATTCAATTTTCGAATTAAAATTGGGAGTGTGCCCCTTGACATAGATGTCATCACACCTGACATTTTTTTATTATATTTGAGTGAGTACCACATGATATACACGAAATTAAAAAAAAAAAAAGGTTTAATCATAGAAAGGGTAAACTTGTAATATATCAAATTTCTTCCTGCACTTTCTTCATCCTCCTCCGTCACCAACGATGTATCAAATCTAAGCTCTCTAGCCCCTGAAATCAAAACCATAACCCTCTCTCAATATTTCATTCTATTCTTCTTCTTTTTTCGGTCCAATAAGGCATCATATGCTCAAGATTCCTCCTCACAGACATTCTAATCTCAAGCGACTTACCTCCCGCATCGTTCAACTCATTCGTTGAAGATAGCTCCAACAAGTATTTTCTCTTCCTCTTCAAATTCTCATTCCGATTCTCAACCCTAATTCTAGATTAATGATTATCCATTTTGCCTTCATTGATAGATTTTTTAGGAAATTGACGTTGCCAAGAGACAATATGCTAAGCTGAACCCAACTGATATGAATGCAGTGATGGAGGCCTGTGTTTGCTGCTACGATATTAATTCAGTTCTTCGAATATTTTGTGAGATGTTGAAGCCGGAAAGTTGCGGCGTTGATGGGATCACATATGGTACACTATTGAAGGTACGCCCACTTCTTCTAAATTTCCAAACATCAATATGAATCCTTCTTCTTCTTCCTCTTCTTCTTAATTTGCTATTTGAAAGGGTTTGGGAGATGCTTGAAGAATCAATGAAGCATTTCAAATACTTGGTCCCTCGAACAAGGTTCTGTTTTCCCCCCAAAACAATAAAATGTTTTTTGTGTTACCATTACTAGCATTGGGCTTACTTCTATTTGCCTTGCTTGCTCTGTTGTAGTGTAGGAGATATATGCTGCACTAATGGCCTTCTTGCACATTATGGTTTTTCACTTCTTTGAAGGAGGCAATCCTCCTACACTACAACACTGTAGCTCGCAAAGGCTTAGATTCTTGGCTCCATTAGGCCCTTTTTTTTCATATTTTCTATAAATAATTGGTTCTCTCACAATAATCTGATTCTTGAATTTATACTTTGAGTTCTATCAAAAGATTGAAAGATCTTTAATTAAGAAGCCTTTTATTAGTTTTTTAATTTTTAATGTTTGTCTCTATATTGTATGGAGTCAGTGACAAATGCAAAAATTCAATTGAGAGGTCCAATTAAAATATGTTACTTATAAAAATAACATACATAAAATAAATATAAGTTAGACAAGAGAATTTCTAATACAAAATTAATATGCTGTTATAATTAATTGAATTACAATGCTAGTAGTTTATTATTTGTTAAATGAAATTTATTCATAATAATTTTATTATCAATACTTGTAAATACATCTATTTTAATATAAATTACCAAACAATCATTCAAGAGTTCATTGCTCCTCTATTATAAAGTGAACTTTTAATAACATATCACTTAAATATGAATATATTTCATAAAATTATTACTAAATATCTCATAATTTTAATGTGACAAAAATTAGTTAATAATATTGTTAGGCAATTAAAAAAAAAAAAAGAGTATGTTGGAATTTTTTAAGAAAATTGGTTGGCGCTCATCCCAAAAGCTATCAAGGGGGAGAAGTGTTGAAGCCTTATAAAAAAACACACTACTCTTATTTCAAACCAATATAAAATTTTAACATATCTCTCACGCTCAAAACTGAACATTTAAAGTTAAAAAATAAATAGATTTTATTATATATTTTATATTTTAATTTAAAGAGAATTG
This sequence comes from Hevea brasiliensis, assembly GCF_030052815.1. NCBI lineage: Eukaryota > Viridiplantae > Streptophyta > Magnoliopsida > Malpighiales > Euphorbiaceae > Hevea > Hevea brasiliensis. The sequence goes on along the minus strand of NC_079508.1, from coordinate 39,941,052 downwards.
AATATAAGCTACAAATTTCGTAAATATTTAATAGAATTTTTTTTATATATATACACAAACATATAGCTGTGTAATTGAAGTAAGAAAGCTTATAAACAAGTATGCAACTGTACTACTTTGGAAAGGCAAAGTCGCTGGGTTTTGTTGAGGAAATTAACTCTGCAATATTGCTGGTGGACTAAAGAAACTTAAAAGAGTTTGGCAAACTACTAATATACCCTTGTAAAAATATGAAATTCCAGGGGCCCAAAAATGCTCCCCTTCCCTCGCATAGGTCTGTTACTGTATGGAGCATTTATTTTGTTTTTTTCTTGTTTTTTGTATGGGTACGTAGTCTGTGGAGGAATTGTTTTGTGGACAGGTACGTAGTGTATGCTCTGTGAAATTAGCTATTCAATTCTTTAGGTATAAAAGATCCAACGAGTAGTCCAATCACCTTAAAGATCTATCTCTTTTAACATACTCATCTTCTAATTTATTTTATTTTATTAAGATTTCATTTAAAACCAGCTAATTCTGCTACGCTACGTATTTTTGTTCACCTTTAAGCTTCTTCTTAACTCATTAATATTCCTGTTTATATTCTAATTATGCTGCGTTCAGATGTCATTTTAACACGGGTTGAGAAACACTAAGAAAAGGTTAACACTATCTTGAGAGAATAAGGACTAAAACTTTTAAGGTCATGTAATTTTCCCTAATCAAGCATTACATTAAAGAAAATGTTCCTTCAGATAAGACAAACATGCAACATAGAAGATCTTTTCCTGTTTCTAGAAAATACAAGTGACGCAGTCAAGGAAATCTAACTTTAGGAATTTAATTTTTCATTATAAAATAAGAAAGATCTTTTCCTGTTTCTAGAAAATACAAGTGACGCAGTCAAGGAAATCTAACTTTAGGAATTTAATTTTTCATTATAAAATAAGAAGTTTAAATTTCTATTATTTAGGATATTTAATTTAGGAAGTAGAATTTTATTTTATTTAGGAAGTTTAAATTTGACTTGGTTTTATATTCCTAATTAGTGCTTTTGATTCTTAATCCTAGTAGTGGGATTATCAATTCCACTATAAATACCAATGTCCTCTAGGTATTTTGGTAGACTTTTATTACTGACAATTGATAATTAATAAAATTTAAGAATTTATTATGACTATTATTTATTTTGAGAATTGTTTCTCAACCCCTTCTGAATGTTCTTGGTTCTACATCAATTTGGTATTGAAGCATGGTTTGATCTGTTGTTTGTGAGCAATCAGAACCCATTCTGAATTTTTTTTTTTTTCGCTTCTTACGAAAATTTCCTTCCTTTGGCCTACTGATCTCTAGTTGTTTGCCAAAAAAAAAAAAAAAAAAATTCTCACCGTTGCCTTTTCAAAACCTCTTGTTCCCAAGCCCAATTGCTAGTTACTCCCTTCCTTAGCCTCGTTGACCCTTTCTTTCCCCTCTCGTGATAAACCTCACCCCTGTTTTCACCAAACACCCACCTTTCGCTCATTCCTTCACTGGCACCAAACGATCCTTTCAAAGCAAATTCAGCCACCAGAGGTATCCCAGAAGTAGAGTTCTGATCAGGTAAGAATGCAACCCAATCAGAACCCAACAGATTCTGAAGTTTGAAGCTCGCTCGTGCCTTGCCACCTGCCAATTGTCTCCTTCCCCCTGTCGAAATTCTCATCCAATGCCCTAGCTAGTAGTGCAATATCACCAGGTTGGGTCAGATCTGCCCCCTAAACCAGATATGCTCACACTACTTACTGTGAGCCCATTTGCACCAGATTGCTTGCCACATAAGCACCACAACACCTTCCATATCATTTGACTCGCCAGTGCCACTTCAACACCTGCTTGACAGAACCCTTTCTACTAATTTTGACATCCTAATTTCAATTTTGACATCCGTTTCAAGCAGAAACGAGTATTTAATAAGAGCTTTAAATTGTCTTTTCAGTGAGACTGATGTAGTATATTGAAATTGAAAAACTATAAGCTAAAATCAATTAGTCTACAAGGTCCATTTAGATGAGATATGTTATTTGAGTGAATCACATGGTGGCGTTGTATATTATCCTCTCAATTTATTTTATGAATATCAAACCATTAAACAACTTTTACGAAAAGAGAAAGAACTTGAAATAAGGAAGAAGGAATATACAGCATATTAGAGAACTTTTTTTTTATTTCTGTCAGAAATAAGCTCTGACTATTTGGCTTATGATACCTGCTCAAATGTTCAATTTGAAGAAAAATCTCAAGAAAAAGATAAGCACCTTGAAACATTGGCTAGGTTGAAAGCAAAGATGGACACAACATCAAGAGTTCTTGAAGATATAGTAACAATTCAAAGAGATGCAAGGCAGGAAATTCATAACGAAGAACAAGAAGATCAATTTGAAGAATAAGAAGCTTTGCAGGTTGAGCCTTCACATGTTGAAATCCAAGATAATAAGACTAAATAGGAAAATTTTGAAGAACCTGTTCTAGGGAAAGGAACATATAAGAATGAGAGAGAAAAGAAAGAAGAAATTCTAGCCATGGAAATGATGAATCTATCCTACGGAAAGAAATTCAAGCCATGGAGACAACAATGGAAATTAAAGCTTTAGCTAATACTCCTATTCCTAGTGAACCAAAGAGCTCTTCTTTTACAGTACAGACGCTTGCCATCTAGTGAGCAACCTTCTCCACCATCATTTTCTTCCACTATATATTCTGCAATTCCAAAAGAAATCAGAAGAGAACTAGAATTGGAAGGGTTATTGGCAAATGGATTTTGATCAATAAATGATCCAGTTTGTTTAAAAAGCAAACCCAGCTGTTCATCTTTAGGTGCTCTTTTAGGACAGATATTTCTCTGGGAGTGCTATGCTTCTCCTGCCACACATATGGTTTAATGGATATTGCTTGGCCCTACACCAGCTCCAAGTCCACTTGCTACAACACTTGATGGATGATGCATGACAGGAGCTGCCTCTAAAGCAAGCACTCATCTAGCACCCAACTGTTCATCTTTAGGTGCTTTTCTGTTACAGTACAGATGCATGCCATCTAGTGAGCAACCTTCTCCACCATCATTTTCTTCCACTATATATTCTGCAATTCCAGAAGAAATCACAAGACAATTGGAATTGGAAGGGTCATTGGCAAATGGATTTTGATTAATGCATGATCCACTTGGTTTAAAAAGCAAACCCAGCTGCTCATCTTCAGATGCTCTTCTCGGACAGATATTTCTCTGGGAGTGTTGAGCTTCTCCTGCCACTCCTATGGTTTGATGGATATGGCTTGGTCATGCACCAGCTCTAAGTCCACTTGTTACAACACTTGAAGCCTGATGCATGACAAGAGCTGCCTCTAAAGCAAGCATACGTTCAGCACCCAATTGCTTATCTTTAGGTGCTATTTTTTTATAATACAGACGCCTACCATTTAGTGAGCAACCTTCTCCACCATCATTTTCTTCCATTATATATTCCGCAATTCCAGAAGAAATCACAAGAGAATTAGAAGGATCATTGGCAAATGGATTTGATCAATGCATGATCCACTTGGTTTAAAAAGCAAACCTAGCTGCTCATCTTCAGGTGCTGTTCTTAGACGGATATTTCTCTGGGACTGCTGAGCTTCTCCTGCCACACCTATGGTTTGATGGATATCCCTTGGCCCTACATCGGCTCCAAGTCCACTTGCTGCAACACTTGAAGGCTGATGCATGGCAGGAGCTACCTCTAAAGCAAGCACAAGTTTAGCACCCAACTGCTCATCTTCAGGTGTTTTTCTTTTACAGTAGAGATGCCTGCCATCTAGTGAGCAACCTTCTCCACCACTATTTTCTTTCACTATATATTCCGCAATTCCAGAAGAAATCACAAGAGAACTAGAATTAGAAGGATCATTGGTAAATGGATTTTGATCAATGCATGATCCACTTGGTTTAAAAAGCAAACTCGTCACTGTATTCAGATTGGCATTAATGGTGGGGTTGTCAAATGTTGGATTTAAGTCTACGTTCTAAAGGAAAATGCTAGAGCTTGTCACACCTTATCCCTTGTAAGGCACGACATGTTCCCGTAGCATACCTAATGAATTACCGAACTTCACCTACCGATAACCCATTAGTTATGCTACAAAGGATTTTAAAACAAAGCATAGCTTTTTATCTTATCAATTCTTTTGCGGAAAACTGCATGAGAATAGTTAAAATTCCATGTAAACATTCATTGGAAATAATGATAGACTAAATATTGTAAAAGTTACATTTTCATAAGTCTCAAAGTAAAATACAAAATAGTTACAAACTCAAAATGTGATAGTAATACAATGCTTTTAAATACAAAGTGCTCAATGTCCGTACATCCATACATATAGGTACAAAATACATCCAAAGGAATCACAAGGGTATACCTAACGTAAATACCCACAAACAATACCAAAATGATGCTTTTAAGTCTCTCACTCGGTAGCCTTCTCCTTTCCCTTACCTGCGACAGCATAAAGAAGCTATCGCTGAGTATATCACTCAGTGGTGCACAACTAATAACTTTAAAACTTAAGGTAAAACATAATTTGTCAAAGCATAATAAATCACATTTTTCTTAAGCATGAAAACTTCACAATAGTTCTAAGTCCATAAAGGCCATTTATTGGAATAACATTTCAAATGAGAAATTACACTTCATAAATCACAATTCACAAAGCATTAGTGTTGCCAACATCAACACACAGTTTAGGCCATGACACAAAATTTCATGATCAATGCCGTGTTGTACACCATGATAAAGCAATATCAACCTCACTAACCGTTATTAATGAGGGAAGGGCTAGCTAGCTAATGAGTACTCATGTAGTCTTACCCCACTAACCGTTATTAATGGGAGACATAATCAATATCAATTATCAACCCCAAGTAGCCATTACTACTGGAGAGTTCTGAAAGGGACTGTCATGCTAACTGTGGTTTCAAAACAGTTTCCAAAAATTTCCCACTTAACAATCACATTTATAAACCAATAAACACATTTAAATTCATCATAATATCCATATAAAGGTGGCAACACCCAAATTTCTTAAATGCAAGAGAAAAATCATATTTTAGTCAAAGTAAACTTGTTCAAAGAAAACTCATTCAATTTAACACATTCCAAGCAATTTACAAGTTTAAAAACGAAGAAAAGGTTAGTTGTGCACAAACCTTCAATAATTCTCCTTCCTTGTTACCTACTTCTCCTTGTCCGTTTCAACTTCTTTTTTTACTGAAAATACACAAATAGAATACCTCAATACCAATCTCAATTGTTGCCAAAAACTCATTACATTAATGTCTAATGCATCCCAAGTTAGCTTTGAAAATTTTAGAATATTTTGGTTTTAGGATAGCTTGGTGCACCAATCTTTGAACCCAATTTGTACCTAGTTTTGATCATAATTTGGTGAGGTGTTCTTCATGAAAATTATTCATTTAGGTCTTAACTTTATTTTCCTTTTTGAATTACCTAATTCGGAGCTGTGTAGCTCAAGTTATGACCAAAATACAGTTACTGTTCATTTCACTGTTCATGCTGCAGATTCAGTTGTAACAGATTTATCAATCCAAATTCATTCAGCAATTTGATCAAGTTAAGTCCATAATTTGGTCTAATGTTCTTCATACAAAATGTTCCACTATGTCTTAGGTTTCCATCGGTTCAAGAATCGCCTAAATCGTAGTTTTCTAGAGAGAGTTATGGCCGTGCAAAGTTTACTGTTCATATGGTAAATTTGCAATTCTGCAGATTTGGTGATTCAACTTTGCTCAGCAATTTGATTGGGTTAAGCCCATAATTTGGCCTGAAGTTCTTCATTTGAAATGTTCTACTTGTCTTAGGTTTCCATTGGTTCAAGAATTGCCTAAATCGGAGTTTTCTAAAGAGAGTTATGGCCATGCAAAGTTTACTATTCATATGGTCAAATTCTGCAGGTTCCAGAATTGTCTCTAAGTTCAAGGCTCATTTTGGATAGCTTAAGGTCATTTTCGTGGCAGGATATCTTCACAAAAATTCTAGCCTTATGTCTTAAGTTTCATTTTCAATTAGTTTCACACCAATTGGAGTTGTGTAGCTCAATTTATGGGTTGTTAAACACATTGAACTCAGTGTGTAAATTTTGTCCTAGGTTCAAATTTTTCATTTCTTCAATTATTCCCACTAACCAACCTCAATTCACATTTAATTCACCCAAAATGACTATAATTTAGCGTTGACACATCAATGGCACTTCCTAGCACAAACCCCACAATTTTCAAATGCCAAAGTTTGCAATTTTCCCTAATCCTACCATTTCATTACCTCCATTCATCAACCCAATGTCAATTCAAACTAAATAAACCTCAAATGACTATAATTTAATACTACACATACCAATTTTACTCTCTAGCACCAAAACTCCAATTTTCTCATGAACCCTAATCTCCCATAATTAAATTTATACACATTTCATGCAATTTCTTTGCCCCAATCATGTATACTACTTCAACTAAGCTTAATCTCATCATAAATTTCATTCAATGACATCAAACCCTAAATTTTCTCCAATTTGGCCAAAATCTTAATTTAGATTCCATACATGTTTTCTTTCATTTTCTTATAAAATTTCATGCTTTCTCATGTAAATTCATCACACCCAAACTTGATTCAAAACATATTTGGTTAATCAAGCATGAAAGAGAGAGCTTACCTCACTTGATGATTTTTTCCGCTTCCAATCTCTTCCAAATCTTGCTCTTCTTGTTTTTAATCTCTCAATCAAAGATCTCTTTGATGTTTTCTTTTAGTAGGCTATGGAATTTATGAAGGGAATTGAAGTGAATCAAGACTTGGAAGGGAAAACAATGGTGAAAGAAGATTGGAGAAGAACAGAAAAGAAAAAAGAGGGAGAGGGAAGATGGGTGGTGGCATGGAAGAAGGGAAAGAAGGAGACTTGTCTTCTTTTATACTTATTTATTCTTTTTTAATTAAATAATTAAGTTTAATTGTCAAAAGCCCATAAGTCATTAATTTTAATTAGGTCAAAAATGGAATTTAAATTCTAGATTTTTTGCCTCTTTTATTTTCTTTTCACTTTTACTCTAATTTTTTCCTCAATATTTCTTCATAATTCAATATTTTATTTGCATTTAATTAAATTGACATTTTGGTCAAAAATCAACTCTTAAAGTGAATTGACCAAAATACCCCTTATCGGGTCATAATCCCTCTTTTACAATATACCCGGTGAGTCCTTATATTTTTGGGTCACTTGAATTTTTATTTTGTCTATCTCAATTAATTTTCTATTTATTTTTGGTCCTCAATGTGTCTTTGAATAGTACTAGTCAAGGACCAAAAATGGTACTATTCATAACTCGGAGGTTCGGGGTGTTACAGAACTAGCCTGTTGCAAAGGCACTAACCTATTTGTGAGCTGGCCATTTCCCAGGCTCATGTTAACACTAAGTTGAAAGGGGGTAGTTAGTGACGCAGAATGCCTTTCTTCCAAACTTTGAACAATTCCAGCACCAACAACAGGGGAAGACAGCAACTCAGGTAATAAATCGTAAGATCGAACTGGAGTTTAGGCGTTCGCACTAGAAATAGATTGATCCATTGCATTAGACATCCCATTGGATGGTAAACCATCTTCAGCTATGTAGACCCTTATTTCGTGATGAGTATGTGCATTGAGGCCGTGGGAAACCCGATGATGAAAAATTATATGACTGTAAGATGTAATTGGAGGCATGGAGCTGAATTATTAATTCCGTGGCATGATCTTGAAATAATAATAATAATAATAATAATAATAATAATAATAATAATAATAATAATAATAATAATAATAATAATAATAATAATAATAATAATAATAATAAAGTTTTGGGGAAATTAATTTAATTAAATTTAAATAAAATTTTATTTTATTTAAATTTAATATGGGTAGTTCTTAAATGGATCTAATTAAGTTTAATTGGGCTCCATGGGTCTAAGAAAGCCTAGTTAGGAATTTTAAATGGGACCCATTTAATTATTTTCCAAAAATTAAAATATCAAAATATTTCTCTCCTCCTTGGCCCCACTCTCTTCCTCCCTCCCTATTGGTGTCACCCCCTTTTCCTCTCTTTCTATTGGTTGGAACACCTCACCCATATTTCAGTCTCACCAAAATTCATTAATCCTAGTTGTTTAAGTTATCTGAACTTTATCACACTAGGACTCCAAATCCTACCACACCTCTTCCTCACTCCCTATTAATGCCTTCCATTTTTTCCTGTCTTCATATTGGTTGAAACACCTCATCCATATCCCAGTCTCATTCGACTTATGCAATCGTAGTTGTTTAAGTTATCTAAACCTTATCACCCTAAGACTCCAAACCCTATCACACCTCTATCCCAAAACCCTATAAATACCCTACTAGAGAAGGGAAAAAGGGGAGGTGGGGGGAAAGAGGGAGAGAAAATTCAGGGCTATTTATAGATATTTTAGAGCTATAGGAAATTTAGAGATATTCAAGACTCTTTGAGTTCTTCTTTATTTTTTTCTTTTCTTCAAGAAGATTTTCATACAAGATTTCTGGAAGGTCAATTTTTATTATTCTCTTTTCAAGATTTACCCCACGCAATATTCTATGTTCTTTGTCTTCAATTTATCTTGTAGGTTCATATAGATCATGTAATCATGTTTAATTTGAGAGGATAAACAACTCTGCACATATTCAGTTTTCAGTCTCTCACATTTTTATTATTTTTTTGTTATTTTCTGAATCTGTAAAAATTTTAGGGAAATTATATTCCTATTTTTCACGAAATTTTATTAATTTTATGCTCAAGAATCGCTAAAAAAAGCTTTTGTATTTTATAAGTTATGGCTGTTTGAAGTTAGGATTTCTGTAAAATTCGATTTGCAGGATACCGGACTTGTGGAGCCCATATCTACATTGTTTCTTAATATTTTTATGTAAATCTAGTGTCTAAAATTAATTTTAGAATCTTATGAATCCTTTTCAATTGGTTTTGCATTCATATCTGTTGTGGTTATTGAGTTATGAATTTTACAAAAAAGTAGTATAATTTTGTCACTTAGAAAAGTTATGATTTATGTAGACCATTTGGCTAGGGTTTTGTTTGATTTATAAATTTTATGATCTTGTATGATATGTAGGCTATCTTCTGTAATTTTTTTTTATGATTTTTAGGCATGTCTAACTATTTTTAAAAAATTGGATTTCTTGCTACCGTCAATATGCCAAAATTTGAAAATTGTATATTTATGCATGTTCTTGTATTTTCTTGGGTTTTAATTGATATTTGATCTATTTTTCTGTGTTCTTTTAATTCAAGAAGTGTTATGAGGTGTTTGGATCATGTTAGAAGACTTAGACCACTAGGTAGTTGTAACTAATTAGGAATCTTAACCCTTTAGGAGACTAGAGTTAGAATCCAATGTAAATTGTTATTAATATTTTCTTTATTTCTTTTATTTTCTTTAGTTTCTTTATTTGTTATTACAAACAAAATTTGTAAGTAGCTCTAAGGTAAGTACCAAAGAGGGCATTTGCGTGGAGCTTATGTGGAGCTTATGTGGAGCTAAACGGGAGTAAGCCAGGGATATCATTGCCATACTAGAAGTGAATACCCTTTTTTAAGGGTAGCTTGCCCCAATGGCAACTGCATTTACCAACAGGTAAGTAGTTATAAACTCCTCGAATAACCATTGGCATGAAATTGTAGTAATAATAGAATTTTTATTTGGTAAATTAAAATTAACTTTGTTTTTAATTTTATTGACTTTTGCACGTAATTAATTTAAATAAATACTTTGTAAATTAAAATTAATCTTGTTTGTAAATTAAACTAATATTAGCATGTAAAATAAATTTAATTTAACACTTGGTAATTATAAAATAAATTTGCATGATAGAAATCTTTATTAGGTTATGATTGTTTGGGCCTTATGTGATATTAGAATAAATTACACATGTATATAATTAACTCAATTCAATTATCCTTAGGGTAACTTGGTAAAAATTAATTAATTAGGTTAAATAGAAATGTAGGGTTATTTGAAATTGAATTTGTTTGTAAATTAAATTCTCAATAATAAATTAATTTTATTCATCTGGTAAATATCATTTAAATAATTAGCAACCCCATAGATAGGAATTACTTGTGCATGAAAATTTTGTATAAACAATAACCCTTTTGTGAATTACTTGCGTGCGTAGGATTAGAATTGCATTTTTTAGGATAAAGTTTAATAAAGGAATAATAAACAAGACTTCTAGAAATATTAGTAGAGGACTGGCACTCGAATCAATGAGGTTAGACCAAGCGTAAGGGGTGCTTAACACCTTCCCCTTACGTACCCACTATCCCGAACCTAGACATTGGGCTATGGTAATAATGGTTGTGAAAACTCTGCAAGGAGTAAGTTGCCATCTATGACCCTCGAAAGAAATACTGAATATGTCTCGGTTATTACCCGGGTAGCGACTCCTGTCTATCTATGCCTTCGTGGCATAAATCCTTAGTACTGTGGTAGTGTTATGGGAATACAGTACTTACCAGTGGTTTGATTCTATTAGGATTGTATGAAGTGCATGTCTAGGAAATATTGTCTATGAAGGTGGTACTTAAGTGAGACCATTGTGACTCCACCATCTTTCCTGGGCATTACTCGGTGCATTTTATATAATTCTAATGGATGATATTTCGCCTCACGCCCCCCCCCCCTCCTACAGTTTGGCGACTCCATTGGGGACTAAATGGATAGTTACTCTAACATGTTTCTATTAGTCTAATATTATTCCTCTGCTAAACTTTTTGCATTGCACTACACTATCACACGGATCACCCTTACCCTTTTTAGCCCCCTTAGTACTAGCCAAGGAGAATATAGCTCCACTCGAGCTATGACAAATTGGTGAATGCTAGCACCCCATGCCCATACCTTCGAGTATATAAAAGAGCCACAGCTCCGGCCGTTGTGCTTAATGGACAAGCTCTCGCATGGGTGACCCTTTTCCTACCCAATGAAGCCCATGAGCCATATATTTCAACCGTAGGTACCCCGTATATTTTTGTTGTACTGGATTTATAACCTTACTGTTTAAACCATAAGTTCTAGTGGTAGTTGAGATGAACCTAGGTCTATGCATAAACCCAATGTGTGTATAGGCCGAAGTCCATTTCAAAACCCATGTTAAGCAAGAGGATGCTTACATATGGTTAAATTTTAAGGATATAAATCCTTTGTTTATGAGGGAAGGATCATCCTAGACCACCCCCTGTTGGTGTGTCCAGTGTACCATAGCCTAGGATAGAATTTTTTCTTACCCTACACATGAGAGTTGAAGGTATAAGGGGGTGAAGATTCAGTTCTGGAGATATTTTTTCAGTTTTGATTCAGTCTTTAGTTCGATTTTAGTTCAATTTATATGGTTTGGTTTTGGTTCAGTTTTGGTTCTATTAGTATGGTTCGGTTTTGGTTTGGTTTTGGTTTTGTAAAAGTAAAGGCAAAAAAAAAAAAAAGAAAAAAAATGGATTGCATTCATGTACATAGCATGCTTAGGTTAACCCTTAAATCCTTTTTTTTTAGCAAACATAGCCTCAAAGCACACCAAAGAGACTTCCAATCAGGTCACTTGGGTTAGGGAAGTAAGGATTTCACCTGCACTACTTAAGATGGAAGAAACTATGGCCGTGCTTGATGAAATATTGAACACCAAGATGTTTGAGCTAGAAGAGAAAATTGTGGTTAACTTTAGAAAGAGGCCCTGAGGTAGGCCAATTAAGTGGCATTAAAGTTATTAAGGTTCAAATTGTGTCTCACACCCCAAGGAGATTTTTCCAATTCAGCCAACCCTTATCCAAAGTTTTGGAGCGTCTCAAAGTTTAAAACCTCCTACAACTCTTAGTACCCAAACCACTACCAAATCCACTCCCACCTAGCTATGATATCAACCAATGTTGCTGGTTCTACCAAGCCCACAGTCATGACAGCGACTGATGCTTTCAACTTAAGCATATATCAAAGACTTAATTGATGCCAAAAGGACAATTAACCCATAAAATCAACAAAAAAGCCCCATGACTAACCAAAATTTCCACCTATAATAGGTCTCTACATGATCTCCATCACCCCAAATAATCCTAATAGAATTATTGACTTTATCCAACCCATCCAAAAGCCCAATGAACCTCAGTCCATAATAGTTGTTGACATTTGTGATAATTCTAGCTATGATGAGGGTCATTTGAATGTCTGGACTAATTCTGATGAGGAGATAGTTGCATTACAACTAGATGGTTCAGTTCCACTAGTGTCTGATTTTCAAGTTGTTGGGATCTATAAAAACTAGATGGATCTAAAAATGGCTATTATGAAGAAAGGGATGAAAATTTTTCTTAGCATAGGCCTAGGAGAAAGTACAGATGGTCTGGTGACTTTTATTGAGATGAAAGGGCAGATTATGAGTCATGGTTTGGGCTATGAGCCAACAGAAGAGGAAGAAGAGCCAAAGCCTCCTAAGTTCTTGAAAGATGGGGCAATTACCTTGACATATGATTAGGGGTTACTACATGTGAAAGTGCTCAAGCAAAAAATCAGGACCATTGATCTAAGGACTGCATGGAAAGCTAAGCACCTAAAGCTACATCCCTAAGTTTGAGTCTATCTTTTGTAATGCTCACAGAAGTGATACTGATGTTTCCATATCTGATATACTTGATGCTGATTTTAAGGCGAAGATCAATAACATGACTAGTCCTTCTGCTTACTTGTTTGATGTTTATTCTAATGGGCATATGCATGGCATTCATAATCATTTAGAATCTATTTTTGTTAATGCATTAAAATCGATCTTTATTAATTTGGGTACACCAAATAATCCTAAAGACATTAAGTTAGCTGAAGATTTAACCTAAGAAGAAAGAGATAAATTTATAGCCTTGTTAACAAAGTACCAAGAAGCACATGCCTCGAGCTTAAAATTAGATGGTCGATTCCCTAGCCAAGCTAGTGTCCCCATAGGAAAAGAATGATCAAAAGTTGACTTAGCAAGTTATCCTAATGAGGAGTAAAATTTCATGCTATGAAGGATTAATAGTAGCACATGTAGACCTAGAGGGAGATGGAAAATGATATCAAGACATAAGGAGGTCTCTGAAAGTGAGAGAATACTCACAATAAACCAACAAAAGAGATAGAGCAATAATTCATAGATTAGCCACTCAACTTACTTTAGCTGGGGGGCAAATCTACAAACTCTTATATGTGATAGAAAAATAGGCTGGGCAAATAATGAAAGAAGTATATGCAGGAATGTGTGGTCCCCATATGAATGGAATGGTTCTAATTAGGAAAAAATGTTTGAAACATATAAGGATAGGCCTGAAAAACTCCCTTATATTCTTTAAGGTTATTGTAGTACTGCAAGGACATTCACAGGGGCAACCCCATTCTCTTTAGTGTATGGGACTAAAGTAGTGCTATCCATTAAGCAAGAGGTCAAATCCTTAAGAGTGATGCTGAAAGCTAAAATCCTAGAAAATGAGTGGGCCTAGAAGAGATATGAAGAACTAGCTTTGATTGATGAAAAGAGGATGTGAGCCTTGTGTCATATGCAGGCTTATCAGAGGAAGATAGCTAGAGCCTTTAATAAGAAGGTGAAGCCAAGAAAGATCAAAGAGGGAGACATGATTTTGAAACAAGGTCGGCCTGTCCCTTTTGATTTAAGAGGAAAGTTTAACCCAAGCTAGGATGGTCCATATATAGTCAAAAAGATCTTGCTACGGTAAGAATATCAGACTTGGATGGGAATGAATTTCAAGAACCAGTCATTTTAGACAGGCTCAAATGGTACTTTGTGTGAGATAGGCTAACTAGGCTGAAAACCTATAAAGGGCGGTCTAGGCAAAAGTAAGGGCCAAAGAAAAAAAAAAGAAGAAAAAAAAATGCTAGATTGAAAATCTGCAAAAGGTGGTCTAGGCAAAAAGAGAGATGAGAGAAGATCTGGATGGAAAACCTAAAAAGGCCATTCAGCAGGTTGTAAAGCTTATTTCTAACTTTGGAAGGTTGAGAATTTGGTAAAACTAAATGTAAGAGGAAGTAATGGTGTACCTGAATAGATAAAGAAGTTTTCTTTGCATTAACCAGGAATAGGTTTTATTTAATTATAATTGTGAATGTTTGTGTCTTAAGGGATACATCAAATGATTAGATAATTGAACAGTATTATTTTGATTTAACCTATTGTCTTGTGAGCATGATAGAATAGGTGCTTGATATGAATATCCTGGTGATTGTCTAATTTCAAAAAAAAAAAAAAAAAAAAGAGAAAAAGAACAAGAAAAAGAAAAGAAAAAAGAGAGCTCGCTAAGTGGAAAACTCGAAAGGGCCGCTTAGGCAAAAGTTAGAGCAAGTCCACTGAAATGAAAACTCAAAAGAGCATTTCAGGCAAAAGTTAGGGCACAAAGAATTGAGTTCATGGAACAGAAAGGAGTCAAGGCAGAAAAAGTTTTGAAATAGCTGTAGAATAATGAAGCATGGGGGAGAGAAGAAAAAGAAAAATCAGAGAAAAATTGTATTGTGACCTTGAGGAAGTCTTTTTTGATGAACAATTATTCTAAAAAATTTTAAGGTTATAAGAAAATTTTTCCAAAAAGAGGTCCCCCCAGAGGACTAAGTTTTTTTAGAATCTCTAGCAAAATCAACATGCCCATGATAAGAAGTAGCATACAAGAAGCACAAAAATCACAAAAAGAGTTCTGAGACCCAATCATCCCAATTTTTTCAAATCATGAAATAGATATTTTTTGGCAAGTCCTTAGACGTTGTTTAAGGCGCACGACATAGTTATGTAAGGCATAGAAGAACACGCATCAATATGTCACCTGTAGGTGTGTAAGGCGTAGAATAACATGCATCACCATAGTTTTAAGTGTCGAACTATGAGGGGGTCTGATTCTTCCTCAGGATAGCGAAGGGGATATGTAGGTAGTTTAGGACCGTGGTCCTAAATACGAACCCACAACATTTCATGACAGATGTTTTTTGGTAAATCCTTAGACGTTGTTCAGGGCATATGGCATAGTTGTGTAAGGCGTAGAAGAACACGCATCAACATGTCACCTGTAGGTGTGTAAGGCATAGAAGAACATGCATCACCACTGTTTCAAGTGTCGAACTACGAGTGGGTTTGATTCTTCCTCAGGATAATGAAGGGGATATGTAGGTAGTTTAGGACTGCAGTCCTAAATACGAATCCAAAACATTTCAAATCACATAGTTGCCATTGTCATGAGACCATAGCTAGTCTCATGACACAGAGTGTATCGACAGAGCAAGATGCACTCAATTTTCACATGACATAGTTATCACTGTTATGAGACCATAACTAGTCTCATGACGCAGACTGTATCGACAGAGCAAGATACACTCATTTTTCACATGACACAGTTATTACTGTTATGAGACCGTAGCTAGTCTCATAACATAGAGTATGTCGACCGAGCAAGATATACTTGATCCTCATAGCCAATGTTTCATAGTTATTAGAAATTTGAGTTTCACTTTGATGAAACTTGAGCAATGCTTTCGCATTGATTTCAACTTTCACCAACGTGGGGGGCAAATTGTAGACCCTTATTTTGTGATGAGTATGTGCATTGAGGCCATGGGAAACCCGATGATGAAAAATTATATGACTCTAAGATGTAATTGGAGGCATGGAACTGAGTTATTAATTCTGTGGCATGATCTTGAAAAAATAATAATAATAAAGTTTTGGGGAAATTAATTTAATTAAATTTAAATAAAATTTTATTTTATTTAAATTTAATATGGGTAGTTCTTAAATGGATCTAATTAAGTTTAATTGGGCTCCATGGGCCTAAGAAAGCCTAGTTAGAAATTTTAAATGGGACCCATTTAATTATTTTCTAAAAATTAAAATAATAAAATATCTCTCTCCTCCTTGGCCCCACTCTCTTCCTCACTCCCTATTGGGGTCACCCTTTCCCTCTCTTTCTATTGGTTGGAACACCTCACCCATATTCCAGTCTCACCCAAATTCATCAATCCTAGTTGTTTAAGTTATCCGAACTTTATCACACTAGGACTCCAAACCCTACCACACCTCTTCCTCACTCCCTATTGGTGCCTTCCATTTTTTTCCTGTCTTCCTATTGGTTGAAACACCTCATCCATATCCCAGTCTCATTTGAATTCTGCAATCATAGTTATTTAAGTTATCTAAACCTTATCACCCTAGGACTCCAAACCCCATCACACCTCTCTCCCAAAACCCTATAAATACCTACTAGAGAAGGGAAGAAGGGGAGGTGGGGGGAAAAAGGGAAAGAAAATTCAGAGCTATTTAGAGATATTTTAGAGCTATAGGAAATTTAGAGATATTCAAGACTCTTGGAGTTCTTCTTTATTTTTTTCTTTTCTTCAAGAAGATTTTCATACAAGATTTCTGGAAGGTCAGTTTTTATTATTCTCTTTTCAAGATTTATGCCACAAAATATTCTATGTTCTTTGTCTTTAATTTATCTTGTATGTTCATATAGATCATGTAATCATGTTTAATTTGAGAGGATAAACAACTCTGTACATATTCAGTTTTCAGTCTCTCATGTTTTTATTATTTTTTGTTATTTTCTAAATCTGTAAAAATTTTAGAAAAATTATATTCCTATTCTTCACGAAATTCTATTAATTTTAGGCTCAAGAATCACTAAAAGAAGCTTTTGTATTTTATAAGTTATGGCTATTTGAAGTTAGGATTCTTATAAAATTCAATTTGCAGGATACTCGACTTGTGGAGCCTATATCTCCCTTGTTTCTTAATATTTTTGTGTAAATCCAATGTCTAAAATTAATTTCAGAATCTTATGAATCTTTTCCAATTGGTTTTGCATTCATATGTGTTGTGGTTAATGAGTTATGAATTTTATAAAAAAGTAGTACAATTCTGTCACTTAGAAAAGTTATGATTTATGTAGACCATTTGGCTAGGGTTTTGTTTGATTTATAAATTTTATGATCTTGTATGATATGTAGGTTGTCTTCTGTAATTTTTTTTTATGATTTTTAGGGATGTCTAACTATTTTTAAAAAATCGGATTTCTTGCTACCGTCAATTTGCCAGAATTTGAAAATTGTATATTTGTGCATGTTCTTGTATTTTATTGGGTTTTAATGGATATTTGATCTATTTTTCTGTGTTCTTTTAATTCAAGAAGTGTTATGAGGTGTTTGGATCATGTTAGAAGACTTAGACCATTAGGTAGTTGTAACTAATTAGGAATCTTAACCCTTTAGGAGACTAGAGTTAGAATCCAATGTAAATTGTTATTAATATTTTCTTTATTTCTTTTATTTTCTTTAGTTTCTTTATTTTTTATTACAAACAAAATTGGTAAGTAGCCCTAAGGTAAGTACCAAAGAGGGCATTTGCGTGGAGCTTATGTGTAGCTAAACGGGAGTAAGCCAGGGATATCATTGCCATAGTAGAAGAGAAGACCCTTTTTTAAGGGTAGCTTGCCCCAATGGCAACTGCATTTACCAACAGGTAAGTAGTTATAAACTCTTCGAATAACCATTGTCATGAAATTGTAGTAATAATATAATTTTTATTTGGTAAATTAAAATTAACTTTGTTTTTAATTTTACTGACTTTTGCACGTAATTAATTTAAATAAATACTTTGTAAATTAAAATTAATCTTATTTGTAAATTAAACTAATATTGGCATGTAAAATAAATTTAATTTAACACTTGGTAATTGTAAAATAATTTTGTATGATAGAAATCTTTATTAGGTTGTGATTGTTTGGGCCTTATGTGATATTAGAATAAATTACACATGTACATAATTAACTCAGTTTAATTATCCTTAGGGTAACTTGGTGAAAATTAATTAATTAGGTTAAATTGAAATGTAGGGTTATTTGAAATTGAATTTATTTGTAAATTAAATTCTCAATAATAAATTAATTTTAGTCATCTGGCAAATATTATTTAAATAATTAGTAACCCCATAGATAGGAATTACTTGTGCATAAAAATTGTGTGTAAACAACAACCCTTTTATGAATTACTTGCGTGTGTAGGATTAGAATTGCATTTTTTAGGATAAATTTTAATAAAGGAATAATAAACAAGACTTCTTGAAACATTAGTAAAGGACTGGCACTCGAATCAATGAGGTTAGACCAGGTGTAAGGGGTGCCTAACACCTTCCCCTTATGTACCCACTATCCCGAATCTAGACATTAGGCTATGGTAATGACGATTATGGAAACTCTGCAAGGAGTAAGTTGCCATCCGTGACCTTCGGAAGAAACACTGAATATGTCCCGGTTATTACCCGGGTGGCGATTCCTGTCTATCTATGTCTTCGTGGCATAAATCCTTAGTACCGTGGTAGTGTTATGGGAGGACGGTACTTACCACTGGTTTGATTCTATTAGGATTGTATGAAGTACATGTCTAAGAAATGCTGTCTAAGGAGGTGGTACTTAAGTGACACCATTGTGACTCCACCATCTTTCCTGGGCATTACCTGGTATATTTTATATAATTCTAATGGATGATATTTCGCTTCACGCCCCTCCCCTCCCCCCACCTTCCTACAAGCTAATAAATCCTGCAACTGAATAGGGTTATGGTTGTTGAAGCTAGAACTAGATTGATGCATCCAAACCATAATAGGATGACATTCATGAACAAAAGCATCAGTTGGAACTTCATTATTCTGAATCCATCGAAGATTGATGCCATTGGGCTCATAACGCAAATAAAAGGCTCCTAGAAATGCATTTGATGTGCTATATTGACCTTGCATTATGACCAACAAGTTTTCTCTTCAGAAGCCAATCACCTAAAGAGGCCACGCTCAAATTAGGACCTCTCACTAGGCCTAAGAATAAAGCAACTACATTAAGTAATCATGCAAATAGTAAAATGATTTTTATTAAAGAATTAAGATATTAGCATCCGCTCTAACGAAAGAACACTCACAAACACACAAAATGAATTTACAACATGGTATGCCATTTAATTGGCAACAAAATAAATGCAAAGATAAGTTGACATAAACTACAACATGTCAAACTGCTCTAACTTCTACATACTAATACTCCGACTCTTTATTTTGCCCACCCATACCCATGTCGACACGACAAAACACAGGACATGACATGAAATATGTCTGATACATATTCACGCAATCATATCCTCATATTTTCTATTTTGAAAGTTCATAAGTATATACCCATTTTTTACACCTGTACTCGAGTCCAAGTAACATATCTGCATATGGGAAAATTTTAGGCATCTTATGAACCCATGTTTTAGACTAAAAAAAAAAAAATTAAAGCCATTGAAAAATGCATTTGTCTATTTAAATATAATAAAATTGGTCTCAAAATAAATTTTATCAAAAAGTGACAAGTGGCACTCCATTAGATTTTTTTTCTTTTCATATTATTCCATTTGCCCTTATTTTCCTAAAAATTTTACAATATCAATTGATGATAGACCTATGGGACATTTAATAATAATAAAAATTTATGAGAATAGTTATAATTTAATTAATAATAGGAAAAATAAGAGTCATAATAATAATAATAATAATAATAATAATAATAATAATAATAATAATAATAATAATAATAATAATAGTTATAACCTAATTAATATTAGGAAAATTAATAGTCATAGTTATAAATTATATAAAACAAACCTACCTTTCTACCATAATTATAAAATTATGTACTTAATTTCTTATAATAAAAAAATTATGACAATAGTTACAATTTAATTAATACTAGGAAAATTAAAAGTCATACTATATAAATCAATATTGCATATCAAAAATCAAATTAGTCACCTTCGTAAGAGATAAAGATTTTCTCTCAAACTTGCCAAATGATATTTTACTAACCATAACATCAAAAGAAGATGAAGAACAATCTTCACAAATATCACTAAGGTAATTTTTATCATTAAAATTTATTTATATTCATTTTATTGGTATCTTATTATTTATTATTCACACACACACACACACACACACACACACACACACACACATATATATACAAGCTATTCTAAGTATAAATATATTAAAAAAAACTATATATTCATATTTTTATTCAATTAAATAATATATAAAAAATCATTAAACTCGTGCAACACTTGTGCAAAAGACTAGTTACTTAAAATCACCTCAAAATTTTCTCTCAAACTTTAGCTTACACCAATAAAAAGCATGAAATCACTAAAGTTAAAATAAATAAATAAAATAAAATAAAAAAAGAAAAGAAATGAACACATTAAGTTGCAAAATTGCTTGGCAAATATAAAAGGAGACGGCACATATGGTAGTGAAATAAAATAAACTACTAAAAGCGCACAAAATTATGAGAAAATAAAACATATAAACAACTTAAAGAATAAAAAAAGGGAGATAACATTGACAAAACATAACCCACCATTTGTTACCATGCAACCTTAAATTGAACATTGTGTTTGCAAATAGCATAGTTGAACATTGAAGCCATAATCACCAAAGTTTGAAATATAAAATATTAAATTCTTTTAGGACAAAAATATTTTGAGTCAATCTAAAAGCTACAAAAAAAAAAAAAAAAAAAAAAAAACGATGCATGCAAGTTTTGCACATGTTTTCAATTTATATGCTTGATTGACAAGGCATCAATAACGCTGCTTCATCAACCACCACCACCCCATTCCCCACACCCTACCAAAAAAAAAAAAAAAAATCTTTTTTTCCCCATAGTGGAGAAATTTGAGGATGACTCAACCAAAAGGTTTCACATGATTAATTACAAATGACTAGCCTTAAGCCACTTATCAAGATCCAAACCTTAAGCCACTCATCAAGATCCAAACCTATATCACAAAAAAAAAATAATAATAATAATAATAATTCAAACAGTATGTTTTGTGGCTATGAATCATTAACACTTAAAAGATTGAAAAGCAATTGTCAAGGTAGAACAAAACTAATAGGGCACCTACATAGTGGTTCATGAACTGCCCTTTATAACAGAAACACACACAAAGATTGGACCATTAAAAATTTATATCTAAATTATAAGAAATTAAGAATGTCTCACCAAAATACTTGATGTGATTATGCTGGCTATACTTCACCAATGCACATAAGATCAAACAACAAGTTTCAATTTAAAAACAAAATTGATAAGGTGTCTACAATTATCAACAAGTTTTTTTTTCTTTTTTAACAAAAACAATTTAACCCAAAAAAAAATAAAAACTATAAAATTTTTTAATATTTTAACTAAAAGATTTCATGTGATTAATTATAAAAGCACTCGCCTTAAATCATAAAAAATCTAGATTTAAACAATAAGAAATTTAAAAGTTTTTCTAGAACCAAAAGGTTTGATATGAATATGTGGCTACATATCGCCAAACTAAATGAGATTATAAAAAAATTTCAATTACATGATTGATAAGACAGTAAGAATTTGGTAAATCAACCCCATGTTAAAAATAAACCAAAAAGGAAAAACAAAATCACTTACACATGGAAGACAAACGTAAAAAAAAAAAAAAAAAATCATCATAGAACTAAATTTTGTATTTAAAAATTTTTGTTCTTGACTAATTGAAACAGCCCAAATGAAATTATTTTGGCAGGAGAGGGGGCATCAAACAAGCATCGAAGCAATTTTAACAAGTGAATTTAAAATTAAACTTCTTAACAATCATGTCAAAAACCAATACAAGAAAACATAAAATTTACATAAACAAATAATCAATAAAAGAGGAAGCACAAAGGCCTAAAATTATGCATGATCTACTGATATCACATGTAAACCATAGCTTTAAAACGAATACGAGGTAGAGGAATTATACCCAATGCCCAAGAACAGATATAGATTTGAAAATTGGTGCAAACAAAAGGGCTATATTGCTACAAGCAAGACACCAGTTCTTGTCTCAATGTAAGTGTATGCATATGTGTGTATGTGTGGGTTAGATGAAGGATATTTATATACACAGGTGATTAAAAGATTTTAATTTTAAATGGATAGTAGTATGAAAATAGCAAAATTTCCAATAATAGATATGAATCATAATACAGATGAATAACAGACAACTATGGTAATAAGGTGGCATAGTTAGCTGCCGACCAATTAGACTTTCACTACTTAAGAAACTCTCACCCTAATGGCCTCGTGTCATGACTCACTCTTTCTATAAAAACTCTCTTTTTTTCTATCTAGATCTGAGATTTTATGGAAACAAACTCGGTTTCCAAAGAGCGTCATTATTTCCTTGTGTATCGTGTTTAGGTGGATATTCTTTTTCTCTCTTTCGGTTTCTGTTTCTTTTGGCTGTTTCTTAGCATTTTTTGCCTTTTTCTCCTTTTTCTTTCCCTTTTTTTACCATATTTTAATTGTTTAGATAGATATTCTACAATTTAATCAGATTCTCTCACAGATAATATTCATCATTGCATTTTCTATTTCATTATTTTTTTTAACTAATTGGATAGATTAATTTATACTTATCTGAAAATAATATTAAGGTAAAACTTTTTCAACAAAAATCCAATTCCTTTTTTCATACTTTAATTGACTAACATTACTTTTTTTTTTTTAATTTTTATTGTGAATATTATTTAAAATTTTCTTTCTACTTTGTAGAAATTTTAATTATATAGTATGTGTATTTTTTTTCTCCATACAATAATTTTTTGTGTAGTTTAATCAAGATAAAATTATCTTCTTATCTATATCAATTTTCATAACATAATTTCATTTAAATAAATTTTTTATTACATTTGTAATGACCATTGTTAGTTATGACCGTTGTTAGTTTTATAATATTATACTGATCGTTATTCGTTATCACCCTTGTTAATTTTATAATATCATGATGTCTGTTATTCATTATAATATTATAAGGATCATTGTTCGTTATGATCGTTGTTAGTTTTATAATATTATCATGGCCGTTGTTCGTTACTACCATTTAGTTTTATAATAATATTATAATGAACGTTATTCTTCGTTATGACCATTATTAATTTATAATATTATAATGACCATTATTAGTTACAACCATTAATAATTAATTATTTCCGTTAAGAGAGTTTCTATAATAATTTTGTTTTTATGAAGTAAAGCTTACTTTTTGAATATCTACTTTTGAATAAATTGATAAAGTCTAATTTAATTATAAAAAACATTATAAAAAAAGTAAATTAAAGATAAAATAATTATAATTATAGGCCATCAAATAATTATTTTTTTCAAAACATTTTGATTTATTAATATATAAATTAATAACAAAATTTTTAAATAGATTTAATCTATTTCAATAGTAATAAACTAATTAATACATCAATAGGTGTATTCAATGGTAATCACAATTATATTTAATTCAAGAGACTCAGGTTTAATTCTCCTAAACAAAAGCTAACAAATAAAATCATTTCACATTAATGTCATTAATTTTTATCTATAGATGATTTTGATTATAGATTAGAAATATAGATTTTCTAATAAAAGAAATATTATATTGTATAGATTCAAGATTGAGATATATGTATATAATTTATGCTAGCGAGAAGGAGAATAAAATATCCTATTTTGCTTATTGCAGAATATTTGAATTATGCATCATTATTTTATAATTTCCTAGCCTTAATTGGCATTGCATTAAATTTGCTTCCTGAATAGTGTACAATGGATTAGAAAGATAAGCACGAGCCTAAAGACAATGAATATGGTCAAATTAATGAATTCAGAAAAGTCCATTTTATCAATAAAATGATAGATTTTAAAATTAAAAGCAATTTAATTTTCAACTTTATTGTCGACACCATATTTTGGCCGATCCCCGAAATCAATAGACTTTGAAATCGATCCCCAACACCAAGTTTCCATGTCGTTCAATTCATTATTGATCTCTCTTCAAAGGGATCAAACCAACACCAAGTCTTCATTACCGATCTCTCAAACCAATTATCAAGTCGCCTTGTCAGTCGATCACATTTTCGATCTCTCTCGTCAAATGAAATCAAACCAACATTAAGTCTTCGTGCCATCCAGTCTTATTTCCAACCTCCATTTTATAAATATTGTGGATAATCGTTTAATAAAGTTAAGGTTTCAATCCAGCTTAATGGTGCTTCCGATCTTAAGTGTTCAAATCAGGTTTCCAATTTTGATAATCTTAAGTTCCGCTCGGTATTTGTTCTTGGCTTAGGCCAATCTCATACTTATAATGTTTTTCTAACCTCTCATACATAGATTAATAATCGCTTTCAAGTTTGATGTTCTAGCATGTTCAAACAATCAGGCGCTTGTACAACTTAGATACTTTCCGATCTCATCAAACAAAAGAGAATTTCATTTCATTTCAAAGTAAAAAAGTACAAGTCATTCGGCTGGAGGATCACCCCCCAGCCTGTTCAACATTTCACTCACCCTCTCTTTCTCCCTCAGCCTCCTCCTCGCTCTCCTCTTCATCTTGGGGAGCCAGGTCCACCATTTAGGAAAATTCCTCTTCAGGATAACGCTTCTTGAGCTTGGCCAAAAGGTCCCCGTGGGCATTGACGTAAGCACCTCTCGTCACTACCTCTTCTTCTTTTGCTCTGAGTTCTTCAGTGAGGCGAGCGACATCAGCAGCTCAGAGCGCCTGAGCTTCTTCAAGATCATGAGCCTGCTCGGCCAATTTATCCTCATAGAATTTCATCCGCCCCTCAATTTCAGCTATATAGTCCCGGGCGGATGAAAGTTGGGCTTGGGTGGAAATTGCATCCTGGCCCGCCTTCTGGATCTCCTGCCTCAAATGATGCCTTTTCCCTGATGATATGCTGGTTCACCAAGCTCTCCACACTCAAGCTCATCGTCTGGGCCAAGAGATCATTGATGTTGCCTTGGGTCAGCCTGTGCCGATCCTCCTGGAGGCATATGGAAGCTCCTAGAACCTTTGCCAAACCTGGATTCTCCCGTACCAATCGGTTCTTCTCCAAGGAATGAATGAGGACCTAGGCACCACGGGAAAGGGTCCTCGTAGTGGGTTGGGAAGGACCAACTTCCGCACTCATAGGAGTACATGGAGGCGGTGGTTCTTCTTATCGAGGAGGAGACTGGACTACTTCTATTTTAGGGATCGGCGGTCCTGAGGGTTGGGACGAGCCTCCCTGCACCTCCCTTGAATCATGCCTTGGCATCTGTGAGGCCTCGGCGCACTTCATCTCCCGCACTTTCTTGGAGACCTCCCCCTTACGCTTTCGGCTCTCTTTGGAAGCCTCGCTACCTGGCACACCTGCACAAAGAAATGTCAATGAGTTCGCTAAGGCCCAGAGATCAGAGATATAGAAAGTACCGAGGCAGAGATCAGAGAGCTGAAGCCCTCGTTCTTCGCCAGTAACCAGCCCATCATCCAATGGTGCAGTTCGGCCATCACCGCATCTAAACAGGAGAACTTCTAAGTGGCCGCCTGATCCTTTAGCTCCATTACCATTGCGCCCTATTCCCTACTCAGGGTGATATGCTTCGGAAGTGATGGGCCCAGATGCAGCCAGCTACGTGGGAAACCCTCAAAACTGTTCGGAATCTTGCTCCTCAGAATAAAGAAGCGATTCTTCCAATTCTTCTGTAAGGGGGCAGATCGGTAAAGAGCCCACAATGCGGTTTCACCTGAAAGAACCAGTACTCATCGTCCTTTCGACGAGTGAGCCTATGTAGCTCAGTAAACACCTTCGCTGTAGGATCGAGTTCCTTAGCTCGACAGAGGCCTCTGAAGGCTAACAGGATCCGCCATAAGTTCGGATGTACTTGGGCTATACATACTTGGTGGAATTTTAGAATGTCATTGAAGAAGTCATCAAGAGGAAACCGCAGCCTGGCTTTTAATTGCTTTTCGTATATCATGATCGCATCATTTTCTTCAAAGAAGTGATCGGCTCAAAGATCGCCATGGCATCTGATAAGCTCGTATTAGTCGGTCCGAAGGTTGTGTTCTTGGCTAATCGACTGCAGATCGGTTTCTTGAAAGATTGACGGCAGCTCATCCACGGAAAGGTTTTCTCTCCCTGAGGAATGCGTTCGTCTTAATGGTGCCACTTGATCACGGGTTAAAACGGAGGTCGTAGGAGGTTCAGATCGCCCCACCTGGTCCGACCACTTCGACTTCATCTGACGACCACGAGATGTGGATGGAAAGGGGGCTCGTCGCTCTCTGACCTTCGGCACCGCTCATTTTCAAAGAAATGGAAGGAATTTAACTAAGAGAAAGATCAAAACCCTTACCAGAGTGTGATCGATGTCGGAAGAACTTGAAGAAATGGGAGAATTTTGGAACCGCTCGCGAAGTACTGAAAATAACATAAAGGAGCAACTGACTGACCCTTCCCCTATTTATACCCGTTTGAGCATTCAATGCTCACAGTGTCCCAAGCGGCGCATCGGTTAGCGGAATTTGCCAGCTTTTCTGACACGTTGCAAGAACATTCCAGAAACTCCATAAATAAATAAGGGGAGATCGACTGGTTAAAGATCGACGGATTAAGGAAGATGTTCAGAATTACAGATCGGCCTAGGGCTATTCAGTTAGGAATCAGATTGGATACGCATATTAGAGATCGAAAAATAACTAATGCAATAATAGTAAAATGATAATTGTCAAAATAAAATTTCATTTCCAAAAGAGCAGATTACATCATTTGGGCGATCTCAAGAGATCAGATTACATCCTTCAAAGGTCAGATTACATCATTTGGGCGATCTTTAGAGATCGGCAGTATATTCTACCTAGTAAGGACCTATGTCAAAGCCTAGTCTCGTGGCTGAATCAAAAGATGTGTCTGATCAGGAAGCCAGCCATAGGCATCGGATAGATGTATAGCTCAGATGGAGTGACTATGACTCTCATGATGATGGAGAGTCATCGTCGATATTATCAACCAGAACCGAGTTGCAGTCAGGAAGCCCGATGTAGTGAGGAGCCAAATGAACTTCAAGAGGCAGTCACCAATATTAAGAGGGAAATTAGCAGTCTTCTCGCTCGAAATTGGTTCACCGATTATATCGGTAGATCGACTCGAGATCGGTGCGATCGATGTTTTCGATCTTGAGCGGTAAATTAGTCCGATTCTTTCACTGTCATCAGATGTGGTTATCATGATTTTCCGATCACCGGGGTCATAAATTTTCAGTCGGGGAGCAAAGAGAATAGTCGAAAAAAGATCAAAAGCAGTCACCGTGGCCATAATGTTACCGAAAAACTAGAACAGAAGAAGAGAGAAATGGAAATAGGAAGGAATGAAATGTGGGAGAAATTCCCCATTGAAGGCACATATATATAGAGGGTATGAGCATTTATTACTAGTGAAAATCGAAGCAGATGCCTCGGTAACAGAAGGAATAAATGCTTTGACTGAATCAGTCCGGATAGAGGGGAAGGTTCTGGAATGGGAGAGATCAGGAGAGGGGCCCAGCATGAGAGATCGAAAAAGGATCGTAATAGAAAGATCGGAAGGGATGGGAGATCGGGAAGCGAAGAGAGAATGAGACAACTTCCAATAACTGTCGTCATAATCAGAGACGAGGTAGTTAAAGCGTTGCAGACGAGATCAAATCTTCACTGCACGCCTCATTTGCAGAATCGCCCACATTGCTGACAGGTGCCAGGACATGTCATGACAGTCCTGTACATCTCAATCTCCACCATTGATCTTACTTGTAAGGATAAGCCTGGAGCCCTTGGATCAAAGAGAAGATGACAAGACCGGCGTCTTTTATTCCCGGCCCTCGGATCTCTCTTGACAAGAAAATTTTGAATCATTGGATTAGAAAAGAGAAAGGGCAAATATTCTGAACAGGATCTCAGCCGTCTATTTTGATTATCTTCAATTCTCAGGCATCAGATCATGTCCTTTAAAATCCAAACCTTCCATCTCCCTCAGAGGAAATCCTGACCCTTCATTGGGAGCACCGTTCCCTATAAATACCTGCATGTAATACTGTTGAAAAGGAGGGAGAACAAAAAAGGGGTGGTGATTATAGTGAAAAGGCTCTGAAAATTGATTCAGTCTTGCTACTCTGCTATTTTTAAGCTTTCAAAATAGAAAAACTTCAGAAACCAGTTTTCTAAAGTCTTTCCGTTGAAGGAGTGTTGGACACTGAAACTCTTCATTTTCAGTTTGTTCATTACATTGCGATACCACCTTTTAGTTTTAGTTTCGTCTTCATCATCTTTATATCCACTTTTATTTTCCAAGCTCAATCTCATTCAGACCCGGTTACCGTCATTTTGGCTCGACTGCATTTTAACTTGGTATTCTTTATTTCAAGGCAAGCATTAGTCCCCAGACTAATAGCACGTAGCTCTACTATATTTGTGGCTCCACAATATTTATTTCAATAGATTCAACCCCCTACAGGTGAGCGTCTAGACCGTTGCTTTATTAAGTGCTCGTTTTTATTTTCTTTGTTTTCATCCTCGTAATTTTCGTCAATTTTATGTTATGTTAAAGCCCCACGAAGGTGGTTATTCTCTTGAGTCTACCTTTTTGTTCATCAGTTCATGTTATTTATTTGTTCTAAGCCTTTATTGCCTTCAAATGTAGTTGTTCTGGTTACGGGTAATGTGTAGGTAGTTTGATAAAATGTTGGTAGCTATATGTTAACACGAGAGTTTCTTTAAAATAATAAAAGTTTGGATGATAAATCGGAGGAAAAGTTATGAAGTCGAACCACTAAACAAACTCAGGAAATAACCTGGTATAGTGGGGGGGGGGGTCGAGGTAAGATCGAGTCCCAGACTAGTAAATGCAAGAGATCGAACCTTGTCTGTCAAAAGGCACTAGTAAGGCGATCACAAAGGAGATCGGTAAAAATTCAGTTTTGTATCTGCTCCCTAGTTGTAAGGTATCAATGGGTTAAGAGAAGCCTTGTTCGGGTTCTCAGCGTCTTCGAATGCCAGAACCCATAGTCTAAGGTTCTTATGATATACGATCGTAATTAAATTTTAAGAGGTCGGGGGAAGAGTTCTCACCCGATCCTCATTCTAACAAAAACCAGGAGATCGGAGGAGAGTTTTTATCTGAGATCCTTCATTAAAAATTCTAAAATTGCATATTAAAAGAGATCGAAGTAGAGTTCTTATCCGATTCTCAATTAAAATTTTAATAAATATATGGAGATCGGAGGAGAGTTCTTATCCGATTCTCAATCAAAATTTTAAATACTTAAAGAGGTCGGAGGAGAGTTCTTATCCGATTCTCAATCAAAATTTTAATAAATATTTAGAAAGATCGGAGGAGAGTTCTTATCCGATTCTCAATCAAAATTTTAAATACTTAAAGAGATCGGAAGAGAGTTCTTATTCGATTCTCAATCAAAATTTTAATAAATATTTAAAGAGATCGGAGGAGAGTTCTTATCCGACTCTCAATCAAAATTTTAATAAATATTTAAAGAGATTGGAGGAGAGTTTTTATCAGATTCTCAATCAAAATTTTAATAAATACTTAAGGAGATCGGAGGAGAGTTCTTATCCTATTCTCAATCAAAATTTTAATAAATATATGGAGATCGGAGGAGAGTTCTTATTCGAGATTCCTCACTTAAACTTTAAACAGATTATCCCTAGAGATCGGGAAAGGCTTTTACTCGGATTCTCTCAAATCCAAACTAAAATAACACAACATGTAAAGTAACCCTCTAAACCAAAACCGCTACGCAACACCAACTCACTAAGGGTCGTCTCATGTACTTATGTATTTGGGTAACCTGAAATAGTGAAAAATCAAATATTCCTTTTTATCAAAGGGATTAACACCATCATTCTAACCCCGCTAACTTCCGATTTTAATTTGTAAAGAGCATAATGTTAAATCTGTTTACCCTCATAGAGGGAGGAGGCGGGGTGCCTAACACCTTTCCCGCCCGTATATGGATCCCAAACTTAGAATCTCTGTTTTCGAAGTGGTTTCTTTTAATTTATCTTTTTTGTACAAATGGTTTCCTTTAATTTCCCTCAAAATTAAAGTGGCGACTCCTCACTCTTTCCCACTTCGCTGAGTGTTCGTTCAGGCGACCGCAAAATACCATGCGACATTTATAAAAAAAGAAAATTATTAAAAATAAGAAAAAAAATTTAATGAGAAAGAAATTAATATGTAAAGTATAATTCTATTAATAAATTAAATTGTTATAAATATTAAAGTTATAGAAATTAAATTATTATGAAAAATAAAATGGGAAAAATTATGTAATTAGTTTCATTTGTGGATAAATAGATAGAATTTCAATTCATTATCCATTGCATTTTTAGTCTTAAATGAATTTATTTTTAGCAATTTTTATTTATTTTGAATTAATCTACTTACGTATAGTATTATGTCTTCATTTATAATCAAATTAGAAGCAAATCAATTATGTTAAGTGTGAATGCACTTACTATCTAATATGTATTTTTTTTTAGTAATTTTATTTATTATGAATTAATGTCCATACATTGTATGTTATGCTTTCATTTATGATTAAATTAGAAAAAATCTATATTGAGTGTGAATTAATCATTTGTTGTATTGCACTTATAGTCTTATCTGAATCGATTTTTAGTAATTTTTATTTATTATGAATTAATCTTTGTACATTATTTTTTTGTAATCTCTACTGTGAATATTATTGAAGGTTTTCTTTCTACTTTGTAGAAATTTTAGTTGTTTGGTGTATATATATATATATATATATTCAATAATATTTGTGTAAATTTTTTTAAAAAAAATTGACAGCTCATTTATAAGAATTATAATATAAGTACAATATAATTTTTCATAAAAAAACATAAATATAGATAAATGACAACTTCTATTTAGATATGATCTGGATATAGGAGAATAATCTAATTGATCATTTTTCATTTTGTATGATAAAAGAAATTTTCTGCAATACTGCACTTTCAAAAATTTGCTATCTTTGTGATCTGCATAAGAGATTAAACAAACCAAACTTCAACAGAGGAACAAGCCATACTACCACAGGTTAATTGATAGAAAATCAATTTTTATGTCATTTAATCAAGATAAAATTCTCTTTTTATCTATATATATGTATATATCATTTTTTTTTATAATAATTTCATTTAAATGAATATTTTATTATATCCTACAGCTATTAGTTATGACCGTTATTAGTTATTTCCATTAAGAGAGTTTCTATGATAATTTTGTTTTTATAAAGTAAAACTTAGTTTATCAACGTCTATTATTAAATAAATTAATAAAGTCTAATTTACTGATTAGAAAAACAAACTACAAACAAAATAAATTAAAAATAAAATAATCATAGGCCTTCAATTAATTATTTTTCAAACGTTTTGATTTATTATTATAATTAATCAGAATAATTAAATTTAATATATTAGCAATGGGCATAATTTAGTGGTAGTTATTAGTTGTGCACAGTTCTCGGAGGTCTCGAGCCGAACTGAAAAACTACACTGAATTAATAAAAATTGTACCAAACTAAACTTATTTGATATTTGGGTTCCATTTTGATTTTTCACTAAGAAACGAATTGAAATTGTACCAAAATCGAATTGGAATTATACCGAACTGAGAACCAAATTTACAAATATGTTTTTCTATGATTTTTTTAGATGCATTATATAATTTCAATATAATTATATATATTTATATATGTATATATAATTATAAACAGAATAGAACCTAATATTATATTTTATTTTTCTATATTTTTTTAATAATTTTAGTTATAAATACATTACCTTATAATTCTTAATTATAAATGTACTATTGTACTATATATATGTTAATTCATAATTATATTTGTATTTTATAGTTAAATATTACATAATAAATGGTTAAATGTATATTATATGATATACTATTATATTATATAATATATTTAATTCTAAATTAAATGTGCACCTTATATTTAAAAGTTATATAATTTAGAAATAGTTAAAAGATATATTATATGATACATTATATATTAATAATCCAATTCAAAATTTAAATGCTAATTCAAATATGAATTTTTAAAAAATAATTATATAAAATTGTTTCAAGAATCAAAAATCAAACCGGAACCAAATAATCGTGAATCGTACCGAACTGGAATTGAAACAATGAAGAACCGAACCGAAACTGTTCTCAAATTTTAGTTTGATTTTGGTTCCTAAACAGACTCCTAATCAAACTAAAACCGTACACCCTTAATAGTTACATACATGTTGAATTTGAAAGACTCAATTTCAACTCCCTCCTTTGTGATTAAAAATATATAATTAATAAAATCATTTCCCATTAATGTCAAATATTATCTATATATGATCTCGATTATAGCTAGAGATTAGAAATATAATTTTTTTTTTTAAAAAAAAAGTCTATTGTATAAATTCAAGATAGCTCTTTAATAAAACATATTTCAAAATTAATTTATTTCTCTTTAAAAATAAAAATAAACTATAATTTTTATTATACTTCAAATACTAAATTATAAATTATCCTTAAAAATATGATTTCATGCCAGTAATGGATGTGCAATGCAATTTAAGCCCCTTCTTATAATCTAATTATAATTTATTGATTATTGTATGAGATTATTGCTTAATGCTTTTTTTTAAAATAAATTATGTAAGTATTTTCATTTGTGGATGGTTGTCTTTGATTCATCTTTGGGTTCTATAAATGATAAAAAAAAATATAAAGGAAAATAGAAAAATTGTTTAGATATAGTATTTTGATCAATTGCATCCAATATTCAAGTTGAAAATTAAAGAAACTTATTATTATTTTTTTTTTTACAGAAACTTATGTAGTTAAACCATCTTCGAGAATTACTTGCTCTTCTAGGCTTCAATATGTGGAGATGTTATGGTTATGTTTCAACGCTGTTTTAAAAACTTCAGACTTAAGTTTTCATATCCGTTAATAGATTTGCCTCACTGAAATAGATATATGAAAAGATGAGTTTTGATATGAATTTGGATATGTACAGAATTAAAGGGAAAGATTTTCGAGTTTGGAGCTGAAAGCAAATTTTTATTTCTCATTCGATTTTTTATAATTTTGTGAATTGTTTTCTTTCTTTTGTTACATGCAAAAAAGTAGTTAGTTTCCTAAAACTAAACCAAAAACCTATGTTTTGGCTTTAGAAAATTCAAATTATAAAATACAAAAGTAAAATAAAATTTAGGCTATATTACATTAATAGTCTTTGAATTGTTCTTAATTTTTTTTAAAATACAATTGTTCTTAATTATTCTTTCATAATTTAACAGAATATAGAATAATACCATTGCTTTACACAATAAAATAAAATATATTATTATTTATATATATATTTCCAATTTAAAATATCTATAATTTTGTAAATAATAATTACATAATTTTTATATATTGCCAAATATTTAAATATATTTTATATTTTAGTTTTTAAAGTAAACACCTGAAAAATAAAATGTTGGCTATAAAAATAGGCTTTATTTTTCTCTCAACAGATTAGATTATTAATATATAATATTGAATTTATGGTTGAATATATTAACAATAAAACAATTAATAATTTGATTGAATGGATTAATCTATATCTATATAAATATATTAAGCCGAAATAAATACAAACTCTTACATATTTACAAGAATTTTTATTTTTTCAGAGAATTTGAGTTTTTCAATAAATTTTTGAGAATTATTGTGATAATTTCAATTAAAAATTATTAATATAATAGTATGACAATATAAATTTACAAATGTATATCAAAATTTTAGTGCAATGAATAAATTGCAATAAGCAATATAATATGTAAAAGCATAAGGCCACAATTTTGATTTATATTAAAGCAAGTGTATTAGTAAGGATAAAAAAAATAAAATACAAAATAAAACTGAAAATATGCTAAAAAATGTAAAATTAAAAAGTAAATATTTTTTAAACATTTCAAAGTACAAAGAGAGATATAATAAAATACCTAATAAAAGTAATATATTTTTAATTTAATGTAAGTGTCCATATCTTTTATGTCTAATTCCACTTTATATTAAGTTTTAATAATATACATTTATTAAAATATATGACAAATTTGATTTTACATTAAAATATCAATCAAATAAGTCAATAATTGTAATTATTCGCACATAGTTTGGGATTCCACTAGTTATAAATTAATCTTCATGCATTTTATTATGTTTCCATTTATAATTAAATTAGAAAGAAATCAATATTAAGTGTTTCTATCATAAACTCAACTTTATATAAAAAAAAAAATTAGTCTAATAATCTTAGATTAAATATTTTATTAAATTATTGAGATTTACATACCCATTATTTTAATTATATGCACATTTATGTTATTTTTCTTTATGCAAAAATGGGAATGGATAATGGTAATTATGTGTTTATTTATTAAATGAAATGAAATTTAGAAGCACAACTGAATAAATGACAGAATACACTCAATATATGCACCGAATAGATAGCACCTCGATGACGGGTGATATAATTTCAGCTCATCTTATATTTATACTGTCTTTGGGACACCGCTTGAAATACACATAGCCTTTGGGGCGTATATCAGGTGGTCGCCCTTTAGGGATAGCTCTGCACATTTGTATGACCAGCATATTTATTGCTCTTGGGCCGTTAGTGTCATCATAGAGCCCAGGATGCCAGCATTGCTCTCA
This sequence comes from Hevea brasiliensis, assembly GCF_030052815.1. NCBI lineage: Eukaryota > Viridiplantae > Streptophyta > Magnoliopsida > Malpighiales > Euphorbiaceae > Hevea > Hevea brasiliensis. Next base: position 39,906,303 of record NC_079508.1, on the reverse strand, counting down.
GGTTGTCAGAATTTATTATATGCACCTGAGATGCCAGCATTATCTATAGGAAACATATTATGAGTGTATGAGAATATTACTAATTTTATGATTATTAGCAAAGTTATTTCTGAAATATTTTTTTACGGCATGAAATTTTATTTTATCTCAGTTATGTGAATTACAGCAAATGATATTTATCTGGCTAACATATGTTAGTATAGCACCTGGTACTATTAAGTACCAAAACCCTATCTATTCCCTTTTTGTTATTTATTTATCCACTCATTGGGTAGTTGTACTCACCTCTTATATTTTTAATATTTCGAATTCTTTTTGGTGATCCTTCTATCAGCAGCCCTTATTTGTTAGCATTATCCTTTCCTCCACTTCACCAGCTATAGAGTCTAGTGAAGGTAGGGCCAACATATTCCTTTTGTAAATTTTGATCGTTTTGGATTACTATATCTATTATCTTTGTGTTTAGGCCGCAACCCACCTAAAGTCTGTGTTTGTATTATTTTTTTGGTTCCCACGGAGGAAAAAAAATCATGTATCTATGAAGATGATATATCTATTTGGCATGGAACCACTTTACGTGTATATGTATATATTTACATATTCTTCCAGTTTTTTAGCAGGTTTCATATGTCCAATCAGATATATTTTAAGGGAAACTCTATTAGTTTTTCCTTATCACATTTGCCTCTATAGGGTAGAAGGTACGTGTGACATTTATTAGTATCATAGCATAGGTTATAGATTCTATAGACCTTTCTAGTGTTAGTGTTGTTGATTATCCATTGATGTTCCATTCTTTATCTTATTTGTAGGACAATGCCACCCAAAGTAGTAGGTGGTAGAGGTCATGGTGCCAACCATGGTCATAGTATTCATAGAGTTTGATTAGCTGATGTTGGCCGACCTCATAGGGATCTTATAGTGACACCTCCACCTCCAGAAGAGGTGGCAGACCAGGAGTTACCTGAGGGTGGAGATGAACATGATGTTACTATTTCTCATGATGTGGTGTCAAGGGCATATCCAGCTGCACCACCACCACCTGTTCCACCTGTAGCTATAGTTGCACTGCCTATTCCACCTGCAGGTGTACCACTTATTGCACCTACAGTGCACTACCTTTTGCACCTACAGATGCACCTTCTATTCCACCTGAAGCACTAGCTATTCCTTTTCAGTTGAATATAGATCTCGGTGCATTTATGGCACAGGTAGTTACAGCAGCTATCACAGCTAAGCCAAAAGATCCATAGGAGGTAGTGGATCGTGCTAGACGTTTGGAAGCTTATGACTTTGAGGGTTCTTTTAACGTTGATGTTGCAGATAAATGGTTAAAAAGAGTTATAAAAGTATTTGATTTGATGAAATTGACAAATGTAGATAGGATGGATAATATAAATAGGTTATTATAGGGTAAGGCAGATAGTTGGTTTAATGGTATAAATCGCAGAATTGGAGCTGATTTGAATTGGGACAGATTTATGATTGAGTTTGGCCAAGAGTATTTGACAGAAAGTTATAGAAAAGGAAAGCAAGATGCTTTCTTTAAGTTGTTTCTGGGTACTTTCTCAGTAAGGGAGTATGTTGATCAGTTTGAGGATCTTTATGGTTTTTTTTTCAAGCATCTTGCCTTCGAAAGAAGCTAAATGTGATAGGTTTAGCCAAGGTTTACATGTTGGCATTAGATCTTCCATGACTTGGTTCAGAGGCAGTAATTTTTATGAATTAGTGGAAGCAGCTATAAACGTTGAAAAAGTGAGACAAAAAGAGAAAGAATATGAGAAGAAAATGAGTAGGAAGCATGGGTAAAGTTCTTCACAAAGGTTTAGGGACAAACCAACTAAAAGAGGGTATAGTTCATCTCAGTCTAGAACTGATTATGGTGGCAGTAGTAGGGGTTCTTATATGAGTACAGGACAATAGCCTACTCGATTTCAAGCTATTCAGGGTTCAATGGCACAGTAAGTGGGTTTTTCCTTTAGGGTACAGAGACAGAGATAGGGATAAGGAGACAATTCTAGGTTTGAACAAAAGAAGAGAACTTTTCTTTAGTGTGCCATTTGTGGTAAGTGCCATGATGGGGAGTGTAGGAGGTTTGATCAAGGTTGCTTTGAGTGTGGTGCTCTAGGACACTTTAAGAGGGATTGTCCTTTACTTATGACTAAAGTTAGTGGTTTTGGTTATGGATCAGTGACACCTCAGAATCCACAGATTGGTACAGCATCAACATGAGGTAAACCTATAGCAGAAACGAGACCTAGTGAAAGTAGGACTATTGGGGCAACTTCATCAGCTCAATCTAAACCCATAACACAACTCGGTAGGCCTCATACTCAAGCCAGAGTCTTTGCTATGACACAGCAGGAGCTAAGAACATCTCCTTACAGATCATAAGAGCCTAAAATATCTTCTTACATAGAAAGAATTGAATTTGAGGCAAAGAAGATGGATCAAATTACTTTAGGACTATGATTGTACCATTGAATATCATCTAGGCAAGGCTAACATGGTAGCTAATGCCCTTAGTGGTAAGTCTTTTGGCCATTTGGCTTATCTCAAGGCAGTTTAACTTCCTTTATTGCTGGAGATTCGAGCTTTAAGAGCAAAATTACTAGTGGATAATTTAGGAGCATTATTAGCAACTCTCAAAGTTAAACCAGTATTGGTGGAAAAGGTTAGAGAAGCTCAAAGCCAAGATGAAAAATTGAACAAGATCATTAATGAGGTGAGAAATGGCACCCGCACAGACTTTTCCCTAAGAGGGGTTGAAACTTTGATGTTTGGTGATAGATTATGTGTACCTAAGGTAGGAAGCTTGAAGTGAGAGATTATAGAGGAAGCTCATTGTTCCATTTGCTCAATGCATCCGGGCAACACTAAGATGTATAGGGATCTCAAAGACAATTATTGGTGGCTAGGTATAAAGAAAGAAATAGCAGACTTTGTGTCAACATGTTTAGTATGCCAACAAATTAAAGCAGAACATCAACATCCAATGGGGAAATTGTAGCCACTTCCCATTCCAGAATGGAAGTGGGAATACATTACTATAGATTTTGTTTTTGGATTACCTCATAATCCACATGGGCATGATGCAGTTTGGGTAATAATTAATAAATTGACCAAATCAACACACTTTTTGCCTGTCAGGATGAATTATTCATTGGATAAGATAGTAGAGATTTATGTTAATGAGATTGTGAGACTCCATAGTGCTCCGGTTTCCATTATTTCAAATAGAGATCCAAGGTTCACATCTCAATTATGGCCTAGCTTGCAAAATGCTTTAGGCACCAAAGTGAAGTTTAGTACTTCCTTCCACCCACAGATGGAGGTCAATTTGAACAAACTATTCTGACCTTAGAAGATATGCTTAGGGCATGTGTGATGGAGTTAAAGGCAGTTGGGACAAGTATGTGAGTTTAATGGAGTTCGCTTACAACAATAGCTACCATACTAGTCTTGGAATGGCTCCTTATGAAGCATTATATGGAAGAAGATGTAGAATCCTAGTGTATTGGGCTGAAATAGGGGAAAGAAAACTAGAGGGTCCAAAAATGGTACTGTAACACCGCCACTTTAGGTAGTTCCATACATTTTACTGTTCTAGTGACTAACATTTATTTGAACGGCTGGAATGTCTAGAATTACTCTTAAATTTAAGTAAGGAGTCATAATTTAAATTAATAAAGATCAAGTAAGGTTGAAGAAAAAAAAAAGTGGAGTATAAATCAGTTAAATGTGCACAAGTCCCGGCAATGGTTAACACCACTGGGAAGTGACTATGAGTCTAGTTGCTACTCTAATTCATGTAAGACCTTGTAATTCTTAATTAAGGCTTAATTGAAGTATTATTATAAATTAATTAGTCAAAGAAATGAAAAGAAATAAGTTCAAATGAGTAGATTAAAAATCAAAGTGAAAAATGGAGTTAAGGACTTATCGGATATTATGGAAAAGATAAAAAAAAAAAAAAAAAAAACCGTTAAGAGCATGTTGACACCATATTTTGGCCAATCACCAAAGTCAAGGGACTTTAAAGCCGCTCTCAGCCGATGTCTTTCGATCATAAATGACTTTTCTAAACTCACCGATTGCTCGACCATAAAATAAACCGATCCCATTCTTAGTTAATAGTTTTCCGATCCCTTCTTACAAATATTATGGAAAGTCATTTAGCTAATGCTAGAATCGGGTTCCTCGCTTGTGTGTCTCAGATATTTCTTAAAATAAAGTTAAAGGTTTCTGTCACACCCCGGCTTAGTGGGCCCCAGCTCAAGCCCCTCTAGTGAGCCTTCTTGCCGGCGTACCCTTCTAGAGGCCGGGCCTGCAACTCAAATCAGTACTGGCGCTTTTTTTATTGTCACACCCCGGCTTAGTGGGCCCCAGCTCAAGCCCCTCTAGTGAGCCTTCTTGCCGGCGTACCCTTCTAGAGGCCGGGCCTGCAACTCAAATCAGTACTGTCCGCTTTGGTGGAGTTAATCCCTTGGCCCTGCAGAGCTAGGATTCGAACCCATATCACCTCACGGTTTTACTCGCCTCTTACCAATTGAGCTGCAGCTTCACGTAAACCCATATCACCCATTATGGGCATTCACGTAAGCCCCGGCCTCCTTTGTGGTGCTCTCCTCTTCCTTTGGCTCGGAGTTCTTCCTCCTTCGCCCGAAGGTCTTCAGCATAACGAGCAAGATCGGAAGACCGACTAGCTCGGGAGTCTTCAAGTTCTCGCTCCATCTCCGCTATCCTCTCCTCATAATGCCTCATCCGATCTTCCATTCTGGCAATATAGTCGTTAGCAGAGGAGAGCTAAGCTTGTGCAGCTGAGGCATCTTGGACTGCCTTAAGGATCTCCTTCTTCAAGGTGTGGGCTTTCTCTCTGAGTACATGCTGATTTGCAATGGCCTCTAAGCCTAAGCTCATTGTCTGAGCTAAGATGTCATCCATGCTCTCCTCTGCCAACCGGTTTCGATCTTCTTGGAAGCAGATGGAAGCTCCCATGACTTTGGCCAGGCCGAGTTCCCCCTTGTAGAGCGGTTCCTTTCCAATGATTGGATCAGAAGTTGAGCACCCCAGGAAAGTGTCCTAACAGTAGGACTCAAAGATTCCCCTTCCACATTGGAAGAGATCAGAGGATACGGGGGAGGCGAAAGCTCAATTTGCTGAGGAGCAGAAGTGATGACCTCTACCTCAGGGATCGGTTGCTCTTGAGATCGAGGAGGAGAGCTCGGCACCTCTACTGATTCACGATGAGGGGTCTGAGCATCAGCAATGGTGGTCCCCTTTATCGCCCTCACTTTTCTAGAGACCTCCTTCTTTCACTTGCGGCTCTCCTTGGAAGCATCGCCGCCCGCTATACCTACACAAAGAAAAAGTCAGTAAGTTCGCTAAGATTTAGAGACCAGAGATATGGGTAGTACCAGGGCCGAGTTAAGAGAGCTGAACCTTGTATTCTTCATCAGTGATCAACCGCATCATCCAATACTTCAGTTCAGCCATTATCGCGTCTAAGTAAGAGAATTTCTGGGTGGACGCCTGAGACTTTAACTCTTTCACCATGACATCTTCATCCTTATTTAAGGCAATCTTCTTTGGGATCGGAGTGACCAGGTGTTGCCAACTCCGTGGGATACCCTCAAAGTCGTTCCGAATCTTGCTCCTCAAAATGAAGATCAGTTCTTCCAATTCTTTAATGAAGAAGGGAGATCGGTAAAGAGAGAACAGTTAGGCTTAGCCTGAAAGAACCAGAACTCATCATCCTTCCTTCGGGTGAGCCTATGTAGTTTGGCAAAGACTTTAGCCGTGGGTTCTAGTCCCTTAGCTCAGCAGAGGCCCTGGAAAGCTATTAGAGTCCGCTAGGAGTTCGGATGCACTTGAGCTATCGAGACGTGGTGGAATTTTAGGACGGCCTTGTAAAATTCGTCCAAAGGAAAACGGAACCCGGCCTTTAGTTGCTCTTCATACACCATGATGAGATCACTCTCATCGAATAAGTGATCGACCCGATGATCGCCGTGGCATTTGATCAGTTCAAAGGAGTTGATCCGCAGATTGTACTCTTGACTTATAGATTGAAGATCAGTTTCCCTCAGGATCGAAGGCAATTCATCCACTAGCAGGTTTTCTCTTCTGGAAGATGCCCCTCGCTTCGGTCTGGCAGTCAGACCAGTAACTGGAACGAGGGCCGTGCTGGTTTGACCACCTGATCTAATTATGTCGCCTTCTTCCGAGGTCCATGAAACATGGATAGAAGGCGAGCTTTGCAGCTTTCTGACCCTCGATGCTGCTCATTTTCAAGAAAACAAAAGAAGTTTAACTAAGAAAAGAATCAAAATCCTTACCGAAATGTGATCGGTACCGGAAATACTTGAAGAAACGAGAGAATGTTGAGATTGCTAGCAAAGTGCTGAAAGTGACATAAGGGAGCAACTGATTGACCCTCCCCCTATTTATACCCGTCTGAGCATTTAATGCTCATAAAGTCCCAAGCGGCGTATCGGTTAGCGGAATCAGCTCGCTTTCCTGACACGTCGTGGGAAGGTTCCAGAAACACAATAATAAAATTGAACAAATGAGAACGGTTAGCTAGGGTTATTGGATTGAGCAAACTTTCAAAGCCACAAATCGGCTAATGACAATTTAGTTAGAGATCAGATCGAATATGCACATCAGAGATCAAAAAAATAATTAATACAATAATTAAATAATAACCTTCAAATAAAATTTCATTTCATTTCAAAAGATCGTATTACATTAGTTGGGCGATCTCAAAAGATCAGATTACATTATTTGGGCAATCTCTAAAGATCAACACTACATCTCACCTAGTAGCGGCCTATGTCAAAGCCTAGTCTTGTGGCTGAATCAAAAGATGTGTTTGATCAGAAAGCCGACCACAAGTATTGGATAGATGTGCAGCTCAGATAGGGTGACTATGACTCTCATGATGGTGAGCGGAGTCATCGTTGATGTCATTGACCAGAATCAAGTTGTAGTCGGGATGTCCGATGTAGTAAGGGGCCAAATGAACTTCAAGAGGCGGTCACCGACATTAAGATTGAAATTAGCAGTCCTCTTGTCCGAGATCGGTTCACCGATTATATCGGTAGACTGATTAGGGATCGGCAAGATCGTCACTTTCGATCTTGATCAGTAAATTAGTCCGGTTCCCTCACTGTCATCGAATGTTGTCCCCATGGTTCCCCGATCGTTGGGATCATAAATTTTTAGGCGAAGGGCAAAGAAAATAGTCGAAAAAAGATCAAAAGTAGTCACCATAGTCAAAATTGTTACCGGAGAAGCTAGAATAGGAGAAATGGAGAAATTGAAGGAGGAGAAGTGAAGTGTGAAGGAGCTTTCTCGCTGGTGCATATATATATGGCCTGAGCATTTATTGCATGCAAAAACCAAAGCGGATGCATCGGTAACCGAAGAATTAATTGCTTTAACTAAGGCAGATCGGATAAAGAGGAAAAATCTAGAATGGGAGAGATCAGGAAGTGATGAGTAACCCGATATGAGAAAGATCAGAAAAGGAGAGGGTTATAATATAGAGATCAGAAGGAATAGAGATCGGAAAGCACAAAGAGGATAAAATGACTTCCAATAACTCTCTTCATAATCAGAGCCGAGTTAGTTAAAGCATTGCAGGCGTGATCAAATCTTCACCGCATGCCTCATTTGTAGAATCGCCCATATTGTTGACACACACCAAAACAGTTATGGCAGTCCTGTACATCTCAATCTCCACCGTTGATCATACTTGTAAGGATGAACCCGGAGCCCTTGGATCAAAAGCAGATGACAGGTTCAGTGCTTTTCATTCCCAACCCTCGGATCCATCCTATAAGGCAAGACCCTGAGTAGTTGGATTAAGAAGATAAAGGACGGATATTCTGAATAGGATCCCAGTCGTCCATTTTGATTCTCTTTAATTCTCATACATCGGATTATGTCGTTTTGAATCCAAACCCTCCATCTCCCCAGGAGAGATCCTGACCCTTCATTAGGAGCACCCGTTCCCTATAAATACCTGTATGTAACACTGTAAAAGGGACAGATGAAAAAGGTGGTGGTGATTATAGTGGAAAGGCTCTGAAATTTAATTCAGTCTTGCTACTTTGTCATTCTAAGCTTTCAAGAAACTTTAGAAACCAGTTTTCTTAAGTATCTTCATCAAAGGAGTTCTGAACCCTAAAATCTCCATTTTCAGTGCCTGTTCATCGCTCCAAAGGGCCATTATCTTTACTCAGTTTCATTCCCACCTCCCCGATATCGGTATATTACTCTCCTCATTCAACTTCATTCCGACTTAGTTACTGTTACGTCGGGTAAGTTTTAGTCTTTTGGCCGTCGGTTTCCATCTCCACAAGGCTTGTGGATACCAGAGTCAGCTCAACAGCCTCAACCTCCCACAGGTAAGTGTCTACAATGTCATTTTTTCGAATGCTTGTGTTACATTTTATCTGTTTTTATTCTTGAAATTTCCATTATGTTTGATCACATTAAAAATCCCAACGTAGATTATTCAGGCCGATAGTTATTTCCTAAGTCTACTTCTTTTATTCACTCGTAAACTTTATTTATTTCTTCTTCGTTTTCATTTCCTTTGAAAGTAGGTCTCCTGGTTATCAGTAACTCGTAGGTAACTTAAAAGATATTGGTAGAAGTATCTTAACGTGAAAGTTTTTTTCAAGCAAATAAAAATAATAAAAGGTCGAATAGTAGGTCAGAGGAATAAGTTACAAGGTCGGGCTGTGAAATGAGCCCATGAGATAACATAATAGAGCAAGAATCGAGATGAGATCGGGTCCTGGGCTAGTAACCAAAAGAGATCGGATATCGCCAGCCAAAGAGTTCTGACAAGGCGATCGCATAGGAGATCAGCGAAAAGTTCGGTCTTGTATCCACCCTCTAGTTATAAGGCATCAGTGGGTTAAGAAAAGCTTTGTGCAGATTTCTGGCGCCTTCAGGCGTCAGAATCCTTAGTCCAAGGTCCTTACGATATGCAATCATAATGAACTCTCTAAGAGATCGGGGGAGAGTTCTTACCTGATTCTCATTTAAATAAAAAATACGGAGATCGGAGGAAAGTTCTTATCCGAGATCCTTCACTTAAAATTTTAAATTAAACACTTTAAGAGATCGAGGGAGAGTTCTTACCCGATTCTCAGCCAAAACCTAATAAAATCTGTGGAGATCGGAGGAGAGTTCTTATCCGAAATCTCCCGCTTAAAACTCTAAAAACATACCCAGAGATCGGTAGAAACTTCTTATCTGAGCTCTCTTAACGAAATCCAAATTAAAATAACACAACTCCAATCCACAAGATAACTTTACTCGATACCTATTCACTAAAGGGCCATCTCGTGAACTCGTGTTCTCGGGCAACCCAAAATAAGTGAAATATCAAATATTCCTTTATGTCGCACAAAGGATTAACATCATCACTATCCTGACCCTCTAATTATCTTTTAACTTATGAAGAGCATAACATTAAATCTGTTTACCCTCGTTGAGGGACAAGGTGGGGTGCCTAACACCTTCCCCACCAGACACGGACCCCGAACCTAGAATTTATATTTTCGAAATGGTTGCTTTTTTAATTTACCTTCACAAATGGTTTTCTTTAATTTCCCTCAAAATTAAAGTGGCGACTCCTCACTTTTCCCACTTCGGTGAGTGCTCGTCCAGGCGACCGCAAAACCCTTGCTATAGCTTGGCGACTCCACTGGGGACTTACTTTTTTTTTTACCCTGGTTTAGAGGTCCAAGAATAGATTTAGTTTTATGCTTATATAAATTGAAATCGTAATTAGGGGAGGGTTTAATTTGAAAAATTCAAAAATCTTGATATATTGATTTGTTATTGTTCTTTCTAACCATTTTTGCTTATTTTGATTGTCTTATTTCCCACAGCAACTTTCGTCAAAAAAAATTTTAAAAAAAAACTCCCCCACAAAGGGAAGAGGTAAATGTGTCCCTTCACACACTGAGTACTTACACAATGTCTTCACACACTTCAACCCTATACCCTGGCTTTCTTACCCTTTAGGGAAGTAGGAGGGAGTCATGTAGTAGTACCCGTGGGTTTTACCCTGTTAGTATCTGTGAAGACTTTTACTCAAATTGAAACTTGTTCCATCCACTGCGATACCCGTGGAATTCTCCCATTAGTATCATGGTGATGGAATGGGGCTCTACTATTTACAGTAGGGGCAATTTGGGAACCTGTGACTTTTAGAAAATTAGACCTTAAGCTAAACTATCACAGTGGCTGGAAACTGTAGCAAACTACCTCATAAGATAGAACTATTCAATTAGGTAGCACTTACCCGGTACTAGGATTCTCCCTATTTTAGGATAAAAGGGACATACTTGCTCTCACCCTACTCTGTTTGTGTTTTCTTGTGTTTTTTTATTTTGAGGGTAATTTTGAATCATACTGTTAGGATGATCTACACATCGTCCTACTTTGATGGATGTGTAGGTATCGCCCCGCCAACGGTATAATTTGAAATTACTTGGATTTGTCCTGCTAACGAGTTTTCTCCATAGGCATTACAGAATTAGGGTCTATAAAAGAATAAACATCAATTTTAACATGGCATCCTCAAGTCAGTCGATGGAAGAAGTTCCTAGACAAGAACAGAATGCTAGACCATGGTCCAGACTGGCTCATAGTTCAGAGTCCCTACAAAGTGATGTCACCGAGGCAGATACTGGCCTGTTACCTCCATTAGACCCAAGCAAGGTCGAAGTCAGAATGACCAGTCTCGAGGGTCTATCCAGTAGTTGGAAATCGCTTCCCGACCATGTCAAGGCAAAGTTCGAGGAAAAATATGGAAGGATTGCGACCTTGATATGGGTCAGAGTCTAAGTTTCGATGCTAAAGGCCATGCTGTTAAATTGGAATCCCATGTATATGGTGTTCTCCTTCAATGACATCGATACGACTCCCACTATGGAAGAATATCAGGCGCTGCTAGAGATTCCTTATGTGGCACAGAATCGGATCTACCTACACCTCGAGCACAGGCAGACTTGAAAACGGTTCTCACATATGTTAGGGATCCCCCCCAGAGGAAGCAAAGGCAAGAGAAACTATCAACGGGAACACACATGGGTGGTATTGGACCTACCTCAAGAAGCAGTTGGATCTGTATATCCAGAACAAACAATGGGAGCAAGCTTCGTTGGCACTGGCTCTGGGGATCTACGGCCTGTTCTTATTCCCCGGACATTTGGGAATTATAACCTTCAGTGTCACGGAGATGTTCTGGGCAGTAAAAAAGCAAAAGGTTAACCCAATACCGGCAATCCTTGCAAAGACCCTATTAACTCTTACTTATTGTCGACGATAAGGCAGGGGATCTATTAAGTGCTGTTCTCAATTGCTATACCTTTGGATCCTCAGTCACATGTGCCCTCTGGAGACTAAGGGGTTAACTTGGTATCCTGACCAGCCGCTTATTGAGAAAATGGCTAGATTAGCAATCATTCCAAAGAATGAACGGCAATGGCAAGAGCAAATTTTAAGCTTCAACAGTCACAACTACTGCTGGAGGAAATTGTGGATGTTGGGTCAGCCTATTTTATTCAGTACAGGGAGTAATCATTCAGTATCTTTGATCGGAGTGACCGGATACATGAGTTACGCCCTGGCTTGGTAATGAGGCAGTTCGGTTCAACCCAATCCGCGCTCAGTGTTGAAGAATACCATCAAGTTCATTTCTATCATAAGTTCGGCAGCGAGGAAGAATTGAAAGTATTTCGCAAATCCTGGGAGAGCATCATTATGATTGAATGATCACCCAAAGGGCCGAGCTCTATGGAAGATTACCTCAGATGGAGGGCTAACAGAGACCAGGGATACTTGATTTCCGAACCAATAGAACCTAAAGGTAGCACACTCATCAGAAAACTCTTCCAGAAGAAGCTAATGCTCAGTTGGTCAGCCCTCAGCAGAGATCGGATGCCGAGAACCAGCGATTGCTAGAGCGGATAAGGAAGTTGGAGGACCAACAGCAAATCCTAAAAAAGGAGGTGAAAAGGCTCAGGGAAGAAGCGATGACAGAAAAGGCGAAATTTGAAAAACAAGAAACGCGGTGGGAAGAGGAAAAGATCTCCCTCCAAGGCTCAATAAGAGAGGCAGGAGTTCGGAATGACAAGTTGCAAGAAAGAATGGAATACTAGGAGATACTCATGGAAGAGTATAAGCAAGAAAGCAAAAAGAAGAAGCTCGAACTAAAGGAGCAAGCACAGCTTATCAACAACATTTTGAAGGAATGTGCTAAAGAAAGAAAAGAAAAAGAAAGACAAGCTACCCTCCATCAAGAGCTGAGAGAAAATGTTGACTAGCTAGAAAGAATGATAGCACAAGGGAAACAAGAGCTCTTGCCAGAATCTGAATATGCCTTGAGAACATTCAACCCTGCCAGACAAGAAGAAAGACTCTATGAGTACCTTAAAAGATGCCATTGTATTCTAAAAAGTCTCCCTGAGCCTAGACAATTGTAAAGAATGCTATGTATGAACTGTTTGATTAATGAATTTCTCTGGACCATTGTTTAGCAAAATGTGAATGAATAGTATAACTCCCATAGGAACTATCCTCGCTAGGGTTATACGAAAAGACGAATGTGTCATATGGACAAGTATCATAGACGCACATTCGATCCAGTCATTCACCGTAAGACTATCGAGCAATGCCATGATAAAATTGACACAATTATCCTTCTACAGATTCCATTCTTGGCTTTCATACGCCACCATATCCTTTGTCCAAGATAGGACCTCTAATTTTTAACAAAATTTGAAATTCATTTAATGATTTCTCCCACAGGAAACCAACATTGCTTCAAGTAAAGTAAGCCTGACCGAACAAGCAGTTCGACCTAGACGAGTGTACTTAACAAGATCATGGACAAAGAAGATAATGCACGATTAGGAACAAGTCTAAAACCTACAGGGACAAGTTTCTGAATTGAGAGATCAAGTCTCAGAGCTCATGAAACTAATTAAGGAGATATCCCAAAATAAGCCTGCATCAGAACCAAAATTTCCATTACCACTCCCACTTCCTACAACGGTTAATTCTCACCAAGCTTCAACCTCTTTTACTTTTCAGCCATCTATTCCGGATCCGACAATCACTGTCAATCCAACCCTTCTAAATAACGACTTACCTTTCCCCTATTACTCAGCTGTCTCAAATGCCGAGCTACACCCTTCTATCCCGATCCCTCCAGTTCACCCTGCCCCTTATCTCCCAACAGGGGGAATAGCTCATGCAGTAGGAGAGAGCAGAGCAAGAGAGAATGAGAAGCTTTCTGCTCTTGACGAAAGATTAAGGGTAATAGAGGGCCCGAATATGTATGGTTCGGTAGATGTGTCATCGCTAAGATTGGCGCCGGATGTGGTGGTGCCACCCAAATTCAAAGTCTCAGAATTCAGACCCTCACATGCACCTGGCTACTTACATCGCCAAGATGTTCGCCCTTATGGAAGATTATAGACTCCTGGTCCACTTCTTCCACGAGAGTCTTCGAGGTAGCCTTATGATGGTGCATTCAATTAGATAGGAGCAAATTGTGCTCCTGGAAAGATTTGGCTGACGCCTTCCTGAAACAGTACAAATTCAACTGTGACGTCGCCCCCACAAGAAGAGACCTCCAAAATCTAGTGTAGATAGAAAGAGAAAGCTTTAAGGAGTATGCCCAGAGATGGAGAGAGAAAGCAGCGGAGGTATATCCCCCAATTACTGACAATGAACTCTGCTCCCTATTCATTGAAACATTAAAAGCTCCGTATTTCAATATGATGATTGGAAACACCTCCAACAACTTTTCAGATATCATCCAAGCTGGTGAAAGAATTGAAGCTAACCTAAGGTTAGGACGATTGCAGGAGTTAACTGAAAATCCTGTAAAGAAGACCGCCAGCTTTGGTAAGAAGAAAGAAGCTGATGTGCACTCCATCACCCAATAAACCCAACCTCCTTTCTCTCAGAATAATTTTCGGCGATATCCTCCGGCTCATTGCTCGACAATAGCTAACATTACGTCCCCTTTTCCGAATTATCCTCACCCACGCTCACAGTATCCACCGCAAGCAGCTTACCAACCCAGACCGCCTACTCAACCTATTCAACCAAGACCACCTCCTCCCCAAAATAATCCTAGACCACGGAGAAATCCTGATCCACCTCTTTCCCTCCCACTTAGCAAAATATATCGATACCTCCTCGGTATAAATCAGATACTGCAAATCCCTCTTGATCCGATTCAGCCACCATATCCCAGGGAGTTTGACGCCAATGCCCGATGTGAATATCATGGAGGGGCACTCGGGCACTCAACTGACAACTGTGGAGCTCTCAGAGGAAGAGCACAAGCCCTCATCATAAATGAGTGGTTGAAAATTGAAGAAAACGGTTCTCTCTCCAATGTCACTTCAAACCCCCTGCCCAATCATGGTACGGGCAGTGGTGTGAACATGATAGAACCTGAGGATGAAGGGCCAACTTTGGAGGCAGACCGACTAAGTCCCTACTTCGAAGAAATTTTTGCAATAGGAGTAAGGGAAGGCTACCTTTTCCCCCAGGCATCAGGGTCAGAAAGTGATATGGGATGCCCTTACCATGGAGGAGCAGTCAATTATGAGTTGCACAAATGCTAGGGATTCAGGCAAGAGGTCCAGAGGATGCTGTCCCTTAAAGTTTTGAGGTATCAAAAGAGGCCGATGATAGAAAGTAAAGTGAACACAACCAGGTTTGGCCGGAATGCCTCCACTTTTCATCCCAGATTAACTTTTTCAGCTCCCAACGCACTAACACCACCACCACCAATAACAGTCATCCGAACCCTGCCTCAACTCCTAGTCACCAACACCCGTGCAATACCTTGGAATTACAATCTCCAGGTATTTACTCAAGGTGCGTCCAACAACACTCTAGCTCCTACCCTCAACCATGCCCAAGTTCAACCAATCACTCCTCCCAAACCATGCTTTGCTCGTCACGAGCACTTTAAAATGACTTATGCCGAACCCTCTAATGATGCTACTCGCCAATCAAACCCAAAAACAACTAGTGAGTCCTCCCCGCTCGGGCAAGAGGTAGAATTTATAACCCGAAGTGGGAGATGTTACAGAAATGAAGAGAGAGAAAAGAAGAAGGGGAAAGTAAAAATGGGAGAGCCGCTAGAGAACACGGAAGAGGGGATTGAGAAGATTGAGAAAGGAGAACCTACTGAACCAAGGGGAGAAGAGGAACTGTTGCTTCAAATAATGAAGCAAAGTGAATACGATGTTGTCGACCAACTGAGGAAGACGCCTTCCTGGATTTCATTGCCGTCATTGATCCCGAGCTCGAAAGTGCATCGCCAAGGTCTGCAAAAGATTCTGGATCAGGCCTTTGTAAACCCCGATATCACACCGGGGCAATTCGAGAAAATAGTTGGGCAAATACAGGCATCCAGTTTCGTCACTTTCTCAGAAGAGGAGATAGACCCGGCTGGCTTGAAGCACACCAAAGCTTTGCACGTGACAATCAAATGTAAAGGGTGCATAGTCGCCAAAGTCTTGATTGACAACGGATCTGCTCTTAATGTCTTACCCAATGCCACCCTAGTAAAACTACCTGTCGATCGATCAAACATATGCCAAAGTGCTATGGTGGTAAGAGCCTTCGATGGCACAAGAAGGGAGGTACTTGGAGACATCGATTTACCGCTCCAAATCGGGGCATGCTCTTTCAATGTCACATTCCAAGTGATGGACATTGAACCTGCATACACCATGCTGCTAGGAAGACCCTAGATCCATTCAGCAAATGCTGTACCTTTGACCCTGCACTAGAGAATTAAATACATCATGGGTAGTAGGATCATCACAGTAAGGGGGGGAAGAAACCATGCTGGTCACCAAGCCGCAATCAATTCCTTATGTGGAAACAACTGAAAAGTCCTTGGAAAGTTCTTTCCAGGCACTAGAGTTACAAGAAACTAACCTGAGGGAAGAAGGGGCTATGGCTATGGTGGCAAAGGTAATGTTTAAGAGTGGATACGAAAAGGGCAAGGGATTGGGCACTGCATTGCAGGGTATTATTGAACCCATACCGGCTATTCAAAAGATCAGCCACTTCGGCCTGGGATATGAGGAAGATGCTCTCATGGATGGGCGATTCTGGATGAGAAACACGCTCCGGGATCAAAGGTTTGACCAGAGAATCGGGAAAATGAAGGTTGTCCCCAAAATCTTAGATGTTTTCACCAAATCAACCATTGAGAATCTGGAGGAAGTTGAAGAATTTCCCGAAGAACTATCCATTGATGTCATACAACTGGACTCCCTATATGAAGTCCTGATCTCACCAATGGCTGAGGGGCAAGAGCTAGATAATTGGGTAGCAGAAGACATTTCTATGCTCAATCTCGAGTAAAGTACATTTTGTTATCCACACTTGATCATTTTGTCCATGGTGACAAGTGTAATACTGTAATGGACCTTTTTTTTATGATAAATGAATTAATGAATTAATAGCGCATTTTGTATTCAATCCTCTTTTCCTTTTTAACACTAAAATCCATTCTTTTAATATACTCCACTCTCATTTCTTCAAGACCATTGACCGATTCACACCTAATAATTCAATTGACTCAGAAGTTCCTTACGTTAATTTTATTAGTATCTTTTATTTATTCTCTCTCTCTCTCTCTCTCTCTATATATATATATATATATATATTACAAGCTATTTTAAATGTAAATATATTGAAAAAACTATATATCCATAACTTTTATTCAATTCAATAATATATAAAAAATCATTAAACCTGCGCAATGCGTGTACAAAAGTCTAGTTACTCAAACCCCAAAATCACTGCAAATTTCTTTCAAACTTCAGCTTACACCAATAAAAAGTATTAAATCACTAAAATCAAAATAAATAAATAAAATAAAATAAACAAGGAAAAGAAATGAACACATTAAGTTGCAAAATTGCTTGGCAAGTATAAAAGAAGATGACACATAAGACAATGAAATAAGATAAACCACCAAAAGCACGCAAAATTGTGAGAAAATAAAACATATGAATAACTTACAGAATAAAAAAAAAAAAAAGGAGATGACATTGATAAAACATAACACACCATTTGTGTATCTCAACTTTGTGTATGCAAATAGCATAGTTGAATATTGGAGCCATAATCACCAAAGTTTGAGATATAAAATATTAAGTTCTTTTTGGACAAAATTATTTTAAGTCAATCTAAAAGCTACAAATAAAACAAAGCATGTAAGTTTTACACGTTTTCAATTTACATGCTTGATTGACAAGGCATCAATAAGGGTGCTTCATCAACCATCACCATCCCATCCACCACTCCCTACGAAAAAAAAAAGAACTTTTTTTGCCCTATAGTGGAGAAATTTGAGGATGACTCAACTAAAAGTTTTCACGTGATTAATTACAATGACTAACCTTAAGCCACTCATCAAGATCCAAACCTATATCACAAAAAAATTAAAATTTTCAAATGGAATGTTTAATGCGATTATGCGGCTATGAATCATTAACGCTTAAAAGATTGAAAAGCAATTGTCAAGGTACATACAAAACTAATAAGGCATCTACATAGATGGTCATGAATTGCCCTTTATAACACAAACACACACAAAGATTGGACCATCAAAGATTTATATCTAAATTATAAGAAATTAAGAATGTCTCACCAAAATACTTGATGTGATTATGCTGCCTATACTTCACCAATGCACATAAGATCAAAGAACAAGTTTCAATTTAAAAACAAAATTGATAAGGTGTCTACAATTATTAACAAGTTTTTTTTTTCTTTTTTAACAAAAATTATTTAACCCAAAAAAAAAAATTCTAAACTATAAAATTTTAGAATATTTTAACTAAAGTGCTTCATGTGATTAATTACAAAAGAACTCGCCCTAAATCATAAAAAAATCTAGATTTAAGAAAATTAAAAATTTTTTTAAAACCAAAAAGTTTGATATGAATATGTGGACCAAAAATTTTGATATGAATATGTGGCTACAAATCAACAAACTAAATGAGATTGATAAAAAAATTTCAATTGCTTGATTGATAAGACACTCAGAATTTGGTAAATCAACCCCATTTTAAAAATAACCCAAAAAGGAAAAACAAAATCACTTGCACATGGAAGACAAAGGTAAAAAAGCCATATCATCATAGAACTAAATTTTATATTTAAAAAATTTTAGTTGTTGACTAATTGAAATAACCCAAATGAAATTATTTGGCAGGGGAGGGGGGCATCAAACAAGTATTGAAGCAATTTTAACTAATGAATTTAAAATTAAACTTCCTAACAATCATGTCAAAAACAAATAAAAGCAAACATGAAATTTACATAAACAAATAATCAACAAAAGAGAAAGCATAAATGCCTAAGATTATGTATGATCTGCTGATATCACACATAAACTATAGCTTTAAAAAGAATAAAAGGTAGAAGAATTATACCCAATGCCCAAGAACATATATAGATTTGAAAATTGGTGAAAACAAAAGGGTTGGGTTATATTGCTACAAGCAAAACTATAGCTTTTGTCTCAATGTAAGTGTATCCATATGTGTATGTGTGTGGGTTAAGAGGAGGGGATTTATATACACAAGTGAGTGAAAGATTTTAATTTTAAATGGATGGTAGTATGAAAATAGCAAAATTTCTAATAATAGATATGAATCATAATACAGATGAATAATAGACAAGTATGGTAATAAGGTGGCATAGTTGGCTACTGACCAATTGGACTTTCACTCCTTAAGAAACCCTTAACCTGATGGCCTCATGTCATGGCTCATTCTTTCTATAAAAACTCCCTTTTTCTCTATCGAAATATGAGATTTGATAGAAACAAACTCGATTTCCAAAGAGCACCGTTATTTTCTTGGCTTTTGTTTGTACAAGCCCATGTTGCTTGTGTGCAGGGTTTAGATGGATATTGTTTTTCCCTCCTTCGGTTTCTGCTTCTTTTGGTTGTTTCTTAGCATTTTTTGCATTTTTCTCCTTCTCTCCCCTTTTTTACCATATTTTAATTGTTTAGATAGATATTCTAGAATTTAGTCAGATTCTCTCTTAGACAATATTCATCATTGCATTTTTCTACTTCATTAATTTTTTTAATTAATCGGATAGATTAATTTATACTTATCCGAAAATAATATTAAGGTAAAACTTTTTCAACAAAAATTCAATTGCTTTTTTCATATTTTAATTGACCTACATTACTTTTTTTTTCTAGAATATTATTGAAAGTTTTCTTTCTAATTTGTAGAAATTTTAATAGAATGTGTATTTTTTTTTTCTCCATACAATAATTTTTTGTGTAGTTTAATTGAGATAAAATTATCTTTTTATTCATATCAATTTTCATAACATAATTTCATTTAAATAAATTTTTTATTACATTTTAATGACCACCGTTAGTTATGGCCGTTGTTAGTTTTATAATATTACAATGACCATTGTTCGTTATGACTATTATTAGTTTTATAATATTATTATGATCGTTATTCGTTATAATCGTTATTAGTTTTATAATATTATTATGGCCGTTATTCGTTGTGATCGTTATTAGTTTTATAATATTATAATGACCATTATTAGTTACAACTATTAATAATTAATTATTTTTGTTAGGAGAGTTTCTATAATAATTTTGTTTTTATGAAGTAAAGCTTACTTTATCAATATCTACTCTTAAATAAATTGATAAAGACTAATTTAATTATTAAAAATATTACAAACAAAGTAAGTTAAAAATAAAGTAATTATAGACCTTCAAATAATTTTTTTTCCAACATTTTATTTTATTAATATAATAAATTAATAAGAAAATTTTTAAATAAATTTAATCTATTTCAATAGTAATAAACTAATTAATACATCAATTGGTGTATTCAGTGGTAATCACAAATATATTTAATTCATGAGACTCAGGTTTAATTCTCCTACACAAAAGCTAACTAATAAAATCATTTCACATTAATGTCATTAATTTTTATCCATAAATGATTTTGATTATAGATTGGAAATATAAAATTTCTAATAAAAGAAATATTATATTGTATATATTCAAGATTGAGATATATGTACATAATTTATGTTAGCGAGAAGGAGAAATAAAATATCCTCCTTTGCTTATTGCAGAATATTTGAATTATGCATCATTATTTTATAATTCGCTGGCCTCAATTGGCATTGCATTAAATTTGCTTCCCGAATAGTGTACATAGGAATGGAAAGATAAGTACTAGCCTAAAGACAATGAATATGGTCAAATTAATGAATTAAGAAAGGTCCATTTTATTAATAAAATGATAGATTTTGAAAATTAAAAGCAATTTAATTTTCACCTTTATAAAAAAGGAAAATTATTAAAAATAAGAAAAAAATTTAATGAGAAAGAAATTAATATGTAAAGTATAATTCTATTAATAAATTAAATTTTTAAAAATATTAAAATTATGGAAATTAAATTATTATGAATAGTAAAATGGGATAAATTATGTAATTAGTTTCAGTTGTGGATAAATAGATAGATTTTCAATTCATTATCCATTGCACTTTTAGTCTTAAATGAATTTATTTTTAGCAATTTTTATTTATTATGAATTAATCTGCTTACGTAATTGAATTACAAACAAATCAATTATGTTAAGTGTGAATTAATCATTAGTTGTCTTGCACTGATCAGCATATATGAATTTATTTTTAGTAATTTTATTTATTATGAATTAATGCCCATACATTGTATATTATGTTTTCATTTATGATTAAATTAGAAACAAATCTATATTAAGTGTGAATTAATCATTTGTTATATTGCACTTATAGTCATATATGAATCTATTTTTATTAATTTTTATTTATTATGAATTAATGTCCACACATTGTATTATGTTTCCATTTGTAATTAAATTAGAAACAAACCAATATTAACTGCTAATTTATAATTTATTGTCTTGCACTTATTGTCTTATATGAATTTATTTTTAGTAATTTTTTTTTTATTTTGAATTAATCTTTATTGTGAATATTATTGAAGGTTTTCTTTATACTTTGTAGAAATTTTAATTGTTTGGTATTTGTACTTTTTTTTCGCCATTTAATAATTTTTGTGTATTTTTTTTTAAGAAAAATTGACAACTCATTCATAAGAATTATGTAGTTATTTTCATTTGTGGATGGTTATCTTTGATTCTATCTTTGGGCAATGCATGTGCAATGCAATTTAAGCCCCTTCTTATAATCCAATTATAATTTATTAATTGTTGGATGAGATTATTGCTTAATGTTTTTTTTAAAATAAATTATGTAATTATTTTCATTTGTGGATGGTTGCCTTTGATTCATCTTTGGGTTGTGTAAATGATAAAAAATGTAAAGGAAAATAGAAAAATTGTTTAGATATAGCATTTGATAAACTACATCCAATATTCAGGTTTATTATTTTTTTTTAAAGGAACTCATGTAACTAAACCATCTTCGAGAATTAGTTGCTCATCCAGGCTCTAATATGTGAAGATGTTATAATTATGTTTTAATGTTGTCCTAAAAATTTCGGACTTGAATTTTCATATTCGTTAATAGATTTGCTCCACTGAAATAAATATATCAAAATATGAGCTTTATTGCTTGTTTGTTTAGCTAAGCAAGGGCTGTCTATATCCCAAAATTTTATTGCTTTCTGGTGAAATGACTAATTGGTTGTTTTTGTCGCTACATTTAAATCCAATGAATCAATTGTTTTCTTATTTTTCTTTTGAAATAACAGCTTGGTAGTTTTTTTATTGTCAATGTTTTGGTAGTTCTCTTGGTTGTGTTAATGGACTCATATTGCTATATTTGTGGTCTACTCTTGGTTGTTCTTTTATACTAGGGTTTTTCACTTAGCATGCCAGATTTTAGGACTAAGTGTATGGGGATGGCCTGTTGACCAGGGTATAGTTGGATCTGCCTATACTAAATTTTTCCTAGTTTTATTCTACTAATAAATTTTTTTCAGCTTATGAAAAAAAAAAAAAAAAGATTTGATTTTGGATGCGTGCAGAATTAAGGGGAAAAATTTTCGAGTTTGGAGGTGAAAGTAAATTTTTATTTTTTGTGCTATTTTTTGTAATTTTGTGAGTTGTTTTCTTTCTTTTGTTACATGCAAAAAAGTAGTTAGTTTCCTAAAACTAAATCAAAAGCCTATATTTTGGCTTGCTGATAGTGTTTGATATAAATAAATTCCACAAAATTTTATAGAATTCATTTGTAGGTATAAAATTTTTGTGTTTGGTTTAAATAAAAATTTATTTGGAATTCTTAATAATCAATTTCATAGAATTTATTATAACTAAATAAAATTCTATCAAAATTCATTGAATTTGCAAATGAATTCCACACTTAAAATTATATATATATATATATATTTCAAGTGATAAAATTATCCTATTATTATACATCATTTTATTTTATTTTATTTATTCTAAACACAAAATTCATTTCATTCAAAATGAATTCTATATTTAATATAAAATATATCAAATAAAGAAATTTATTTGTAAATGAATTCTATCATAAAATTCATTTACAAATTAAAATAAATTTTACTATAGAATTAAACCAAACAGGATCAGAAAATTCAAATTATAAAATAAAAATAATTAAAAAAAATGAAATTTAGGCTATATTACATTAATATTCTTTCAATTGTTCTTAATTTTTTTAAATACAATTGTTCTTAATTTTTTTAAATATAATTGTTCTTAATTATTCTTTCATAATTTAACAAAATACAGAATAAAATCATTGCTTTGCATAATAAAATATAATATATTATTATTTTTATATGTATTTCTAATTTAAAATATCTAAAATTTTTGTAAATAATAATTACATAGTTTTTATATATTGCCAAATATTTAACAATGTTTTAGTTTTTAAATTAAACACTTGAACAATAAAATGTTGACTATAAAAGTAGATTCTATTTGTCTCTTAACAGATGAGATTATTAATATATAATATTGATTTTATGGTTGAATATATAATAATAAAAATATCTATATCTATATAAATATATTAAGGCCAAAATAAATACAAACTCTTACATATTTACAAGAGTTTTTATTTTTTTAACAGAATTTAAATTTTTGTTTTTTATGCCAACAACGATAATCCATAGACATAGCTTGTCCTATGGGGTGTAGTTTATCTAATAAATCCTATGGCCTTTACTTTAGAAAGAACCCTGAAATTAACAATCTCAAACTTGCAACGCTTTCCTTTCGCAGATGGGGTAGTTATTCTTTCGGAACAGCCATTGCTTAATATAGTCAAAGTGAAAGTAATGCCCAAAGTCCAGCTTCCCAAGTTCTTCGCCGTCGGCATAAATCTCTTACAATTGATTTTAGGGAAGAGAATTATTTACTAATAAAATCTAAGGAATTGCAAATGAACAATAGAACTTGAGCATCTGTGTAACCATGGATTACACATGCCAGTTTATTTTTATTTTCAACTTGCACCCAAAAGGACGAAGTATTGAACAAATCTCACCTGACAGATGCAGCATTTTTAATTGTCCAGGGGAGACCCTACTACATTTGCTTCATACTTATGCTGCTTCATATGTGCCTCAATAACAGCCCCAGCTAGTCCAGTGTGATACTCTATCATAAGGTCCTTTAATTCCTCTATTTCCTAAAGAACAGAATCATTATTTAGGTTAGGAAGCAGTTATTTAGGTTAGGAAGCAGTGTCCAACAAAGAATTGACAACACTAAGTACCAACTCTGGTTAGTATTTGTCACACATTCTTCTACTCGCTTTAATTTAAAGGTTAAACTAATACAAATTAGCATCTAAAAACAAGAACCCAAAAATGATAGCCATAAATGTCATATTTTTATAATTTACCTCGGTAATTTCATCCTTTATTTCTTCATCTAGATCAAAATCTTCAGGTAGACCATGCAACACTGTATAGTTGATCATCGACAAATCCTGGTATACCATCAAATATTTAAAAATGATAAATCGACTCTTAATCAATTCAAAGAAGTTGAACACCATTGTTCTTACATTAAAAGTAAAAATAAAAATAAATAAACTTATTTAGCAATTAGAAGTCATAGTTTCCCTTGCAATTGTAGGAAGACATGCCAATAATGGTTTTATGTTCTTTAATATGGAAACTAAAAATAACAGGATAATAGCTTTGCCTTGATGGAATGGTTTTTGAGATAAAAACATGCATAAATCTATCTAGATCCTAACTTATGCGGTAAAGAACCATGCCTGCGCAAGAATAAGCAAAACAAAAACCAAGTAGATGATGGTTCACTTGTCAATGAAGAAGCCAAATAATGAAAAATAATCAACTCAGTTTACATATTTGAGCCACACAAATAATGGACTAATTATGAGGCAAACATATACATAAACATAAATAGAAACAGACGAAAAGGTTTATACAATCTGAAGTACTAGTAAAAAAAAAATTGCGAAATTAAGGAATTGTAAAAAAAAATCTCAAAGATCTTTTTCCTAGAATTTGTTTGGATCATTTATACATTCTTCTAATCAATATTATCTTTATATTGTCTTGATTATTATGTTCATTCAATTTCAATTTTTAGACTCATAATCTGGATAAGAATCATTTATTTACATGTGATTAAAAAAAGAGGTTCTATAGAGCAATTCTCATAGCTAAAAGTATATATAGCTAAGAAAGTGTAAAACATATCAGTCCCAAAGCTGATTCTTCATTAAGATAAAATGCCCTGACTAAACCTATTGTAAAATTTCAACTCTTGGTACTAAGTTATATCTAATGCTCCAGGCATCATTTTGATTTGTTTCACTGTCCCTAAGCGAAATCCTCAGACTCTATAAAAAAAATAATAAAAAAAAGTGGGCTTGCATTCATGCAAGTTCCACAATTGTGAGTAGACAATAAAGTAAAAGGAAAATAGTGGTGCCAAGGAGAGAATTTCCCAACAAATAAATTTGTTTCATGCAATCTTATCTAGATAACATCTGAAGTAACATAAATTTTTATTAGATGTTTTGAGAAAAAAAATATATATTTAGTTTGGTTGGCCTATTTAAAAGACAAACTTTATCAACACCAACTCAAATAACAACAACAACTAACTCTTAATTCCAAACTAGTTGGGATTGCCTATATGAATCCTTTTTTGCCAATCAACTCAATTTGAAACTAATTTCGCATCAATGTCCAAAAATTGTAAATCTTTTGATACTAAGAAGACAATTTACATGCATACCTCATATAGCAGTCCGCTTATCATCTGAGCAGTAGTCAAAGAGCTTACTGGCACTTTAGGATGAGCACCACTTTGTCTCTCAACTTGTATTGTTAATCCTGACCTAAGAGGTATAACAAAAGGCCTTGCATTATCAGCTCTCACTAATAATTCCCTCTGTCGTACAGCAATAGGATCACCCTTATGTCATGGGCAGTCACTACCTTGCCCCTGAGGCTCAATTAAATTGACAACTTCTGGGATTACTGTGATTCTCTATTCATATTTCTAAGCTATGTTGTGCTGGGGGGATTGAATGGGAACAGATGATTGGCAAACATATGTAGTAGAGCTATTTCTAGAATTGAATGCAATATTTCTAGGAGAGTTTGTCTCAGGGACAACATTAAATTTTCTTAACATGTGTTCCTAATTTACCCTTTGAAATTTAGAAGGAGGCATGCCATTTCTTTGAGTGTTCCTTGAGTTGCCTTCAACAATGATGCATCTCTTCCATTTAGAGTATAAGTAGAAGTGAAGGGTAGACCAGTTCTTGACCTAGTGACAACATTCTAGTGGAAAGGCTGCATACTTTCTGAAGAATAAGAAACAGGGATAAGCTGTTGCATTGGAGGAGTAGGTTGAACTATTCCAGTCACTGAACTGGTGTTTGCAACACAATCAAATGATAAATGAATAGCTAGTTGAGCTGGTAACTGTGGATGAGAATTCCTAGTGGTACATGTTGCCAAGTTAGTTGGCAAAAAATCTTGATGATTCACAGTTCTCTAGGAGTGCTGTGCTTCTCCAACCACACTTATAGTTTGATGGGTATCGCTTGGCCCTGCACTAGCTCCAAGTCCACTTGCTGCAATACTTAAAAGGCTGATGCATGATAGGAGCTGACTCTAAAGAAAGCACAAGTCCAGCACCCAGCTGCTCATCTTCAGGTGCTCTTCTTAGGTGATAATTCTCTGGGAGTGCTGAGCTTCTCTTGCCACACCTATGGTTTGATGGATATCGCTTGGCCCTGCACCAACTCCAAGTCCGCTTGCTGCGACACTTAAAAGCTGATGCATGACAGAAACTGCCTCTAAAGCAAGTATGTGACACCCCTCACCCGTCTATAGTGTAGCCGAGCAAGGTATATCACACTCGATGTCGAAGCACCCTATCTTATATTACTTTATTCCTTTAATAATTTTTTTCTCGTTATATTTTAATATCAATTATTTTTCTTCGGAGAAACCAGTGGAGTTTCCCCTATTTTATTATCGTTTAGCGTATTTCACTATTCACCTGCTTGAAATTTTCAATAATATTTTATAATAAAAATCTTGTCATCTAGAATATCATCCATATATATTATGCCCATAATCATTTCCATACATTTCCATTCATACTCAATTCATATATAAAAATTCTCAAATTACATAAATTTACATGATTTTTAAACTAATTACACAAGTTCATAATTTACATAATATACACATTAATTTTAGATGAAATAGCCAATTTATTAATTTACAATATATGCACATTAATTACAATTTCCTAGTTTACATTACAACATAAGAAATATTTATAATATACAAAATACATAAAATGACTTATATGGGCCCTATCTACATGCATTGTTGAGGAGGTGACAACCTTGAACACTCTACAGATCAGAACTCCAAAATCCCAGTCTAATATCCACTGGGCTTTATCTTCAGTACCTGCGTGAAGGAAACAATCCATCGCGCTAAGCATTACTACTTAGTGGTGCAATAATATAACAAAGAAAATAATATATACAAATAAAGAAAGAAATGGATTATACTTTGGATACTCTGAAATTTAATCTAATTTAATATAATACTTCTAGTATTAACTATCTTTCGTTCTAATTTATTTCTCTTAAGAAGCAATTTATTCCTAAAGTCACAGTAGTAATTTACAATTTCTGAAAATTCTAAGAACATTATTATTCTTAACTTTATATTATTATAAAAAAAAATACATTTGTAATGCTTATTTAAGTTATATCTCTATTGCAAATCTTTTTATCATTTCATTCAATACTTTCTAGGTTATCGTAAATTATTTCATAATAATTAAAGTTATTAGCTTATTTCATAATAAATAAATCTTAATATCGGTTCAGTTTATTTCAATTCTTTCTACTAAATAACTATTCTAATTTATTTTAGGTCGTCTTACTCATTTATTTAATTTCTAATATTTTTAATTGCTAATATTCTTAACTTATTTCAATAAATTTCACTGCCCAAGTAACCTATGATAGGCTGACTAAATTGGATAATGGGTCGTTGGCACTGGACACTGCGGTGCCTCAGGCCGTCATACCATGGGACGTGAAATGGGAACGTCAACCACGTATGCAGTCAGTATGGCTAAAAAGCCATGATAACATATCAGTATGGCTACAAGTCATGATAACAGATAATCGGACATATAAGCTATGAGTATGGGCATAAAGCCATAAATACGGGTAAAGCCTTACGCAGTACTGCTAAAATAATACCCTATTGGCATGCCAATCTATCCAATCGAACACACATTTTTAGGCAATACATGGGCACACTAGTACCATTAAATGTTCTTATGTTTTATTATTTCATTATATTTTCTATTTATATTTTATAACATTTTAATTCTAGTTAAGATGGAAGCATAATTTCTAAATCACAATTATACATAGTTTATGCACTCATCATAATTTATATATTCCTATTGATCACAATTCACTTCAATGGTTCTTATGTACCATTGTACTTAAAACATTCTTCTATGTTTTAGAGTCACTAAAATTCAAAAATCACAATTCACTAATCACATTTTATGTATTAACAATCATAATGGCTTCTCTAATTTATTATACTATTTCACATAATTTAGTAGTTACTATTCACATTAAAATTAATGGAGCTTGTGGATACCTTGGAAAGGAGAAGGGTGAATATTGCTTGCATTCAGGAGACTAAATGGGTAGGAGAGAAAAGTAAGGAAGTGGGTAATTCAGGGTACAAATTGTGGTTTACCGGAAAGGAGAGAAACAAGAACGGAGTGGGTATAATCATAGACAGGACATTGAAAGACGCATGTAGTGTGAAAAGAGTAGGAGATAGAATTATACTAGTAAAGCTAGTACTAGACGGAGAAACAATAAATATAGTTAGTGCTTATGCCCCACAAATAGGACTAGACAGTGAGAGTAAACAAAGGTTTTGGGAAGATATGGATGATTTAATGCAAAGCATACCGAATGAAGAGAATGTTTTCATTGGTGGAGATTTGAATGGACATGTAGGAAGTGATAAACAAGGTTATGAGAATGTTCATGGAGGTTTTGGTTTTGGCAGTCGAAATGAGGAGGGAAAAAGCATCCTGGATTTTGCTATGGCATACAACCTAATACTAGCAAATACCTACTTTATAAAAAGAGAGTCACATTTAGTGACTTTCAAAAGTGGGCAACATAGAAGCCAAATCGACTTCCTCTTAACCAGGAAGACAAATAGAGCTCTATGCAAGGATTGCAAGGTCATTCCAGGAGAGGCTTTAACAAGTCAACATCGATTGGTGGTCTTGGATGTCAAGTTTAGAAACAATTCAAGTAAGGTCAAGAAATAGTGTAGCTCGAACAAAGTGGTGGGAGTTAAAAGGATTAAAGCAAGTGAAGTTCAAAATGAGCTTCTTGAGTCAAGCATGGAAGCTAGATATGGAGGCCAATGATATGTGGATACAGATGGCATCAAAGATTAGAGAAGTAGCTAGAAAAGTACTTGGGGAGTCTAAAGGACATGGACCACCCTCAAAAGAGAGATGGTGGTGGAATGAGGAAGTACAAAAGGCAGTGAAGAGAAAAAGGGAATGGTATAAGAAATTAGCTAAATGTGATAATAATGAGGCATATGAACAATACAAGATAGCAAAGAAAGAGGCAAAAAAGGCAGTTAGCCAAGCAAGAGCACAGGCCTTTGAAAAGTTATATGAGAAACTTGGAACTAAAGAAGGTGAGAAAGATATTTATAGATTAGCAAGGAGTAGAGAAAGGAAATGTCAAGATCTCAATCAAGTTAGGTGCATTAAGGATAAAGAAGGAAAAGTGTTGGTGAAAGATGAAGACATTAAAGAAAGATGGAGAAATTATTTTAATGATCTCTTTAATAATAGTCAAAATGGAAATAGCGTGAATATAGATTATAGAACAATAGAAAAGAATGTAAATTATACTAGAAGGATTAGATCTTTAGAAGTAAAGGAAGTACTTAAGAGAATGAAAGTAGGTAAAGCCTGTGGACCCGATGAAATACCAATTGAAGTGTGGAAGTATTTGGGAGATATGGGAGTGGCATGGTTAACTAAATTATTTAATAAGATTCTAAACTCAAAGAAAATGCTTGATGAATGGAGGAAGAGTATTTTAGTACCTATTTTTAAAAATAAGGGAGACATACAGAGTTGCTCAAACTATAGGGGAATTAAACTCATGAGCCATACTATGAAGTTGTGGGAGAGAGTTGTGGAGCATCGACTACGTCATGATACTTCTATCTCTCTCAATCAATTTGGTTTCATGCCTGGTCGTTCAACTATGGAAGCGATCTTTCTCATTAGAAGCTTGATGGAGAAATATAGAGATGGGAAGAAAGATCTACACATGGTTTTTATTGATTTGGAGAAGGCTTATGATAGTGTTCCAAGAGAGGTCTTATGGAATGCATTAGAACAAAAGAGGGTATCTATTCGGTACATACAAGTATTGAAAGATATGTATGAAGGAGCAACTACTATTGTGCGCACAGTGGGAGGGGACACAAGAGATTTTCCGATCTCAATTGGATTACACCAAGGATCAGCCATAAGCCCTTACCTTTTTACATTAGTTTTAGATGAATTGATGAAACATATACAAGAGAGTATTCCTTTGTGCATGAGTTTTGCGGATGATATTGTTCTGATAGATGAGACACGAGAAGGAGTCAATAGGAAGCTAGAACTTTGGAGAAGTACTCTAGAGTCAAAGGGTTTTAAGTTAAGTAGAACGAAGACAGAATACATGCATTGCAAGTTCAGTGAAGGCCAAGCGGTGATAGGGAAGGAGTTAGTTTGAATGGAGTGGCACTGTCCCAAAGTAATCACTTTAAATATCTAGGCTCGATCCTTCAAGTAGATGGGGATGTGAGGAGGATGTTAGTCATAGGATTAAAGCCGGATGGTTGAAGTGGAGACGTGCCACGAGTTTTATGTGATCGTAAGATTCCCAATAAATTAAAAGGAAAATTTTCTTTGTCTGACCATACGAAGCTATGCTATATGGTAGTGAGTGTTGGGCACTGAAAGAGTCGTATGCATCTAAGATAAGAGTTGCAGAGATGAGAATGTTAAGGTGGATGAGTGGTCATACTAGACTAGATAAAGTCCGTAATGAAAGTATTAGAGAAAAGGTAGGAGTGGTGCCAATTGAAGATAAGTTGAGAGAAGGGAGATTGAGGTGGTTTGGTCATGTGAAGCGTAGACATACGGAGGCTCCAGTTAGACAAGTAGAGCACATTAGGCTAGAGGATAGAAAGAAAAAAAGGGGTAGACCTAAATTGACTTGGAGGAGAGTAGTACAACATGACTTAGAAGCATTACACATTTCTGAGGATTTAACCCAAAATCGTTCAGAGTGGAAAAAGCGAATCCATATAGCCGACCCCAAATTTTTGGGATAAAGGCTTAGTTGAGTTGAGTTGAGTATTCACATTAAAATATTGTCTTTTTCATGAATAATAGGTAAACAATTTCTAAATACACTATGATACCACATTTTCGATTCTAAATTTGTTGTCATTAGTTGCCAATTGCAATTTAAAGTCCCCTAGATATATTTCCAAATTTTCGGTTTTGATTACCTAAGTTTACTGTTCCATTGGTCATTGCTACAGTAGAAATTTGGAAAAATTCTCTTCATCAAAATTGTTTCTTATTATGTCTTCTTTAATTCCCCCTTTGAATCACTCTATTTAGAGTTTTCTAGATCAAGTTATGACCAAATTACCATAACTGGCCAGAGTAGTCTCTCCCAGAATTTCTTGGCAAAACTAGTTCTGGCAGGTTAGGGGTCCTGACTTTGGCTAGCATTTAGGATGGGTTATGGTCGGAATTTGGGCTTGTGTTCTTCATAGAAGTTGTTCTAAATTGTTTAAGATTTCCATTGATATAAAATTCAAGTTAATTGGATATTTCTACACTGAGTTATGGCCAAATGAACAAATACTGTTCATTTGATCACTTTTACCAAGTCCAGAACTAGTTATCCAAATTTGGCTAATTTTTAGGTCATCCTAAGTCTGTTTTCTGGGCAAGGTTTCTTCACCAATCTTCTTTCACAGTACAGATGCCTACCATTTACTGGGTAACCTTCTCCACCATCATTTTCTTCCACTATATATTCCACAATTCCATAAGAAATCACAAGAGAACTAGAATTAGAAGGATTGTTGGCAAATGGATTTTGATCAATGCATGATCTACTTAGTTTAAAAAGTAAACCTAGCCACTAATCTTTAGGTAATTTTCTCATACGGATATTTCTTTGGCCGTGCTGAGCTTCTCCTGCCACACCTATGGCTTGATGGATATCGCTTGGCCCTGCACTAGCTCCAAGTCCACTTACTGTAACACTTGAAGGCTGATGCATGATAGGAGCTGCCTCTAAAGCAAGCACAAGTCTAGCACCCAACTGCTCATCTTCAAGTGCTTTTCTTTTATAGTACAAATGCTTGCCATCTAGTGAGAAACCTTCTCCACCATCATTTTCTTCCACTATATATTCCACAATTCTAGAAGAAATCACAAGAGAACTAAAATTAGAAGGATCATTGGCAAATGGATTTTGATTAATGCACGATCCACTTGGTTTAAAAAGCAAACCCGTCACTGTATTCAGATTGGCATCAATGGTGGGATTGTCAAATGTTGGATTTAAGTTTATGTTATGAGGGAAAACACTAGAACTAACCTATTGCAAAGGGGATGACCTATTTGAGAGCTAGCCATTTCCTGGGCTCATGTTAACACTAAGTTGAAAGGGAGTAATTAGTGACTCAGAATGTGTTTCTTACAAACTTCGAACAATTCCAGTGCCAGCAATAGGGAAAGATGGCAATTCAGCTAATAAATCGTGAGATTGAACAGGAGTTTGGGCGTTCACACTAAAAGTAGATTGATCCATCCCATTAGACATCCCATTAGATGGTAAACCATCTTCAGTTAATAAATCATATAACTGAATAGGGTTATGGTTGTTGATGCTAGAACTAGATTGACGCATCCAAACCATAATAGGATGACATTCATGAACAAAAGAATCAGTTGGAACTTCATTATTCTGAATCCATCGAAGATTAATGCCATTGGGCTCATAACGCAAATAAATGGCTTCTAGAAAAGCATTTGATGTGCTTTTACATATCATCATAGAACTAAATTTTATATTTAAAAAAATTTTAGTTGCTAACTAATTGAAACAGCCCAAACAAAATCATTTTGGCAAGAGAGGGGCATCAAACAAGCACCGAATCAATTTTAACAAGTGAATTTAAAATTAAACTTTCTAACAATCATGTCAAAAACCAATACAAGCAAACATAAAATTTACATAAACAAATAACAACAAAAAATAAAGCACAAAGGCCTAAGATTATGTATGACCTACCCTATCACACGTAAACTATAGCTTCAAAACGAATAAAAGGTAGAGGAATTATACCCAATGCCCAAGGTTAACTTTTTTATTTGCCCAATTAAATAATAAATTTAATTAGCCCTTATTTAACTTGTTGTTTTTTGCCCAACTTAGTTGAAAAATTGATAGCCAATATTTTTTAAATTAAATTTTATGTAATAAAAAAGACTTTCAAAGGAATTAAATTATGAGTAATGTGCATAAAATACGTAGGTCTATTTGCTATATCTGTCATTAGCTCCATATATATAAATGTTATAATCCTCAAAATTTATATTTTTTTATTTGCTCAATAAAGCAAAAACTTTAATGGACCAATATTCTAATAACTTAAAAAATTTTTTATTGGCCCAATTAAATAAAAAATTAATGAGTCTATATTTTAATTTTTAAAAGATTAGTTTTATTGACCTGACAAAATTGAAAAATTAGTTGCCCACATTTTTAAAATTTTTATTTAGGCAATAAAAAATATTTTAAATAGATTCAAATTCTTTAATAAATAAAACATCTAGATCTATATGTTATATTTGTATATATGTTATATTTGTCTAACACCAAATTCAAGGGTAGAAACCAACTGCTCATCTTCAGGTGCTATTCTGCCTACCATCTAGTGAGCAACCCACTCCACCATCATTTTCTTCCACTATATATTCTGCAATGCCAGAAGAAATCACAAGAGAACTAAAATTGGAAGGATCATTAGCAAATGGATTTTGATCAATGCATGATCCACTTGGTTTAAAAAGCAAACCTAGCTGCTTATCTTCAAGTGCTCTTCTCATACGGACATTTCTCTAGCAGTGCTGAGCTTCTCCTGCCACACTTATGGTTTGATGGATATAAATGGCTCTACACCAGCTCCAAGTCCACTTGCTGCAACACTTAAGGCTAATGCATGATAGGAGCTGTCTCTAAAGCAAGCACAAGTCTAGCATCGAATTGCTCATTTTCAAGTGCTCTTTTTTTACAGTACAAACTCCTGTCATCTAGTGAGCAACCTTTTCCACCATCATTTTCTTCCACTATATATTCCGCAATTCCAGAAGAAATCATAAGAAAACTGGAATTAGAAGAATCATTGGCAAATAGATTTTGATTAATGTATGATCCACTTGGTTTAAATAGCAAACCCAACTGCTCATCTTCAGGTGCTCTTCTCATACGCATATTTCTCTTGGAGTGTTGAGCTTCTTCTGCCACACCTATGGTTTGATGGATGTTGCTTGGCCTTGCGCCAGCTCTAAGTCCACTTGCTGCAACACTTGAAGACTGATGCATTACAGGAGCTGTCTCTAAAACAAGCACAAGTCCAGCACCCAACTGCTCATCTTCAGGTGCTCTTCTTTTACAGTATAGACGCATGCCATCTAGTGAGCAACCTTCTCCATCATCATTTTCTTCCACTATATATTCTGCAATTCCAGAAGAAACTAAAAGAGAACTAGAATTGAAAGGGTCATTAGCAAGTGGATTTTGATCAATACATGATCCAGTTGGTTTAAAAAACAAACCCAGCTGTTCATCTTTAGGTGCTCTTCTAAGACATATATTTTTCTGGGAGTGCTGAGCTTCTCCTGCCACACGTATGGTTTGATGGATATTGCTTGGCCCTACACCAACTCCAAGTCCACTTGCTACAACACTTGAAGGCTGATGCATGACAGGAGCTGCCTCTAAAGCAAGCACTCATCTAGCACCCAACTGTTCATCTTTAGGTGCTTTTCTTTTACTGCCATCTAGTGAGCAACCTTCTCCACCATCATTTTCTTCAATTATATATTCCGCAATTCCATAAGAAATCATAAGACAACTGGAATTTGAAGAATCATTGGCAAATAGATTTTGATTAATGAATGATCCACTTGGTTTAAACAACAAACCCAACTGCTCATATTCAGGTACTCTTCTCAGACGGATATTTCTCTGGGAGTGTTGTGCTTCTCCTGCCACACCTATGGTTTGATGGATGTTGCTTGGCCCTGCGCCAGCTCCAAGTCCACTTGCTGCAACACTTAAAAACTGATGCATTACAGGAGCTGTCTCTAAAGTAAGCACAAGTCCAGTAGCCAACTGCTCATTTTCAAGTGCTCTTCTTTTACAATACAGACGCTTGCCATCTAGTGAGCAACCTTCTCCACCATCATTTTCTTCCACTATATATTCTGCAATTTCAGAAGAAATCACAAGAGAACTAGAATTGGAAGGGTCATTGGCAAGTGGATTTTGATCAATACATGATCCAGTTGGTTTAAAAAAGCAAACCCAACTATTCATCTTTAGGTGCTCTTCTAAGATAGATATGTCTCTGGGAGTGCTTAGCTTCACCTGCCATACGTATGGTTTGATGGATATTGCTTGGCCCTACAACAGCCCCAAGTCCACTTGCTACAACACTTAAAGGCTGATGCATGACAGGAGTTTCCTCTAAAGCAAGCACTCATCTAGCACCCAACTGTTCATCTTTAAGTGCTTTTTTTTACAATATAGACGCATGTCATCTAGTGAACAACCTTCTCCACCATCATTTTCTTCCACTATATATTCTGCAATTTCAGAAGAAATCACAAGAGAACTAGAATTGGAAGGGTCATTAGCAAGTGGATTTTGATCAATACATGATCCAGTTGGTTTAAAAAGCAAACCCAGCTGTTCATCTTTAGGCTCTCTTCTAAGACAGATATGTCTCTGGAAGTGCTTAGCTTCTCCTGCCACACGTATGGTTTGATGGATATTGCTTGGCCCTATACCAACCCCAAGTCCACTTGCTACAATACTTGAAGGCTGATACATGAGAGGAGCTGCCTTTAAAGCAAGCACTCATCTAGCACCCAACTGTTCATCTTTAGGTGTTTTTCTTTTACAATACAGACACATGCCATCTAGTGAGCAACCTTCTCCACCATCATTTTCTTCCACTATATATTCTGCAATTCCAGAAGAAATCATAAGAGAATTGGAATTGGAAGGGTCATTGGCAAATGGATTTTGATTAATGCATGATCCACTTGGTTTAAAAGGCAAACCCAGCTGCCCATCTTCAGATGCTCTTCTTGGAAAGATATTTCTCTGGGAGTGTTGAGCTTCTCCTGCCACACCTATAGTTTGATGGATATGGCTTAGTCATGCACCAGCTCTAAGTCCACTTGCTACAACACTTGAAGCCTGATGCATGACAAGAGCTGCCTCTAAAGCAAGCATACGTCTAGCACCCAACTGCTTATCTTTAGGTGCTCTTTTTTTATAGTACAGGCGCCTACCATTTAGTGAGCAACCTTCTCCCCCATCATTTTCTTCCATTATATATTCCGCAATTCCAGAAGAAATCACAAGAGAACTAGAATTAGAAGGATCATTGGCAAATGGATTTTTATAAATGCATGATCCACTTGGTTTAAAAAGCAAACCTAGTTGCTCATCTTCAGGCACTCTTATTAGACGAATATTTCTCTAGGACTGTTGGGCTTCTCCTGCCACACCAATGGTTTGATGGATATCACTTAGCCCTGCATCGGCTCCAAGTCCACTTGCTACAACACATGAATGCTGATGCATGGTAGGAGCTGCCTCTAAAGCAAGCACAAGTTTAGCACCCAACTGCTCATCTTCAGGTGTTTTTCTTTTACAGTACAGATGCCTTCCATCTAATGAGCAACCTTCTCTACCATCATTTTCTTTCACTGTATATTCCGCAATTCTAGAAGAAATCACAAGAGAACTAGAATTAGAAGGATCATTGGCAAATGGATTTAGATGAATGCCTGATCCACTTGGTTTAAAAAGCAAACTTGTCACTGTATTCAGATTGGAATTAATGGTGGGGTTGTGAAATGTTGGATTTAAGTCTACGTTCTAAAGGAAAATGCTAGAACTAGCATGTTGCAAAGGCACTGACCTATTTGTGAGCTGGCCATTTCCCGGGCTCATGTTAACACTAAGTTGAAAGGGGGTACTTAGTGACGCAGAATGCCTTTCTTCCAAACTTTGAACAATTTCAGCACAAAAACAGGGGAAGACAGCAACTCATCTAATAAATCCTGAGATCGAACTAGAGTTTCGGCATTCGCACTAGAAATAGATTGATCCATTGCATTAGACATCCCATTGGATGGTAAACCATCTTCAGCTAATAAATCCTGCAAGTGAACAGGGTTATGGTTGTTGAAGCTAGAACTAGATTTATGCATCCAAAACCATAATAGGATGACATTCATGAGCAAAAGCATCAGTTGGAACTTCATTATTCTGAATCCATCGAAAATTGATGCCATTGGACTCATAACGCAAATAAAAGGCTCCTAGAAATGCATTTGATGTGCTTTTACATATCATCATAAAACAAAATTTTATATTTAAAAAAATTTTAGTTGCTAACTAATTTAAACAGCCCAAACAAAATCATTTTGGCAAGAGAGGGGCATCAAACAAGCACTGAATCAATTTTAACAAGTGAATTTAAAATTAAACTTCCTAACAATCAAGTCAAAAACTAATACAAGCAAGCATAAAATTTACATAAACAAATAACAACAAAAGAGAAAGCACAAAGGCCTAAAATTATGTATGACCTACCATATCACACGTAAACTATTGCTTTAAAACAAATAAAAGGTAGAGGAATTATACCCAATGCCCAAGGTTAACTTTTTTATTTGCCCAATTAAATAATAAATTTAATGAACCCTTATTTAACTTGTTGTTTTTTGCCCAACTTAGTTGAAAAATTGATAGCCAATATTTTTTAAATTAAATTTTACGTAATAAAAAAGACTTTCAAAAGAACTAAATTGCGAGTAATGTGCATAAAATACGTAGGTTTATTTGCTATATCTGTCATTAGCTCCATATATATAAATGTTATAATCCTCATAATTTATATTTTTTATTTGCCCAATAAAGCAAAAACATTAATGGACCAATATTCTAATAACTTAAAAATTTTTTTTATTGGCCCAATTAAATAAAAAATTAATGAGTCTATATTTTAATTTTTAAAAGATTAGTTTTATTGACTGACAAAATTGAAAAATTAGTTGCCTACGTTTTTAAAATTTTTATTTAGCCAATAAAAAATATTTTAAACAGATTCAAATTCTTTAATACATAAAACATCTAGATCTACATGTTATATTTGTCTAACACCGAATTCAAGGGTAGAAACCAAGTTACAACCCCTTCAAAATTTTAAATTTTAATTTAGAGTACTTTAGCCTCTAACATTTAGCCTATAAAAATTTTTTTTAATAAAATTTTAAAATGTTGATTTTCTTTATTAGCCTAATTAAATAAAAAAAATCAATTATCACATATTCTAATAATTTTAATCTTATTCTTTTTGTTGGCCTAACTTAGTTGAAAAACTGATCGTTAATATTTTTTAAATTTACTTTTAGATAATAAAAAAATTTAAAAAGAATTAATTTATGAGCAAGATGCATAAAACACATTAGTCTACTTGCTATATTTGATGTTGGTCCCATATATTTAAAAGTTATAATCATCATTATATAGAAACAAGGACTCTGACAAAATTGTCATAGTTTTAACAGTGGTCCATTCTTGTCACTAACCCGTGTGTTCTTGTATTTTATCTATTGAAAAAAAAAAAAAGCAAAAAAATCTATGGGCAAATATTTTAATAATTTAAAATTTTTTATTGGTTTAATTAAACAAAAAATTAATGAGTTCATATCAGATATAGATTTGAAATTGGTGAACTCAAAAGGGCTATATTGCTACAAGCAAAACACCAATTCTTGTCTCAATGAAACTGTATGCATATGTGTATATGTGTGGGTTAAATGGAGGGTATTTATATACACAGGTGAGTCAAAGAGTTTAATTTTAAATGGATAGTAGTATGAAAATAGCAAAATTTCCAATAATAGATATAAATCACAATACAGATGAATAACAGACAACTATGGTAATAAGGTAGCATAGTTAGCTACCAACCAATTGGACTTTCACTCCTCAAGAAACCCTCACCCTGATGGCCTCGAGTCATGACTCACTCTTTCTACAAAATCTCTCTTTTTCTCTATCTAAATCTGAGATTTTGTGGAAACAAACTCGATTTCCAAAGAGCGTAGTATTTCCTTGGCTTTTGATTATACAAGCCCGCGTTGCTTGTGTGCTGTGTTTTGGTGGATATTTTTTTCCCTCTTTCTGTTTCTGTTTCTTTTGGTTGTTTCTTAGCATTTTTTCCTTCTTCTCCTTTTTTTTCTCTTTTTTTTATCATATTTTAATTGTTTAGATAGATATTCTAAATTTTAATCAGATTCTTTCTTAGATAATATTCATCATTGCATTTTTCTATTTAATTATTTTTTTAATTATTTGGATAGATTAATTTATGCTTATTTGAAAATAATATTAAGGTAAAAAATTTTCAACAAAAATCCGATTCCTTTTTTATTAAGTGTGAATTAATCATTTGTTGTATTGCACTTATAGTCATATATGAATATATTTTTATTAATTTTTATTTATTATGAATTAATGTCCATATATTGTAAATTATGTTTTCATTTATGATTAAATCAAAAACAAATTTATATTAAGTGTGAATTAATCATTTGTTGTATTGCACTTATAGTCATATATGAATCTATTTTTATTAATTTTTATTTATTATGAATTAATGTCCACACGTTGTATTATGTTTCCATTTGTAATTAAATTAGAAACAAACCAATATTAACTGTTAATTAATAATTTATTGTCTTGCACTTATAGTCTTATATTAATTTATTTTTAATAATTTTTTTATTTTGAATTAATCTTTATTGTGAATATTATTGAATTTTTTCTTTCTACTTCGTAGAAATTTTAATTGTTTGGTATTTGTACTTTTTTTTCGCCATATAATAATTTTAGCGTAATTTTTTTTAGAAAAATTGACAGCTCATTCATAAGAATTATGCAATTATTTTCATTTGTTGATGGTTGTTTTTGATTCTATCTTTGGGCAATGCATGTGCAATGCAATTTAAGCCCCTTGTTATAATCTAATTATAATTTATTGATTGTTGGATGAGATTATTGCTTAATGTTTTTTAAAAAATAAATTATGTAATTATTTTCATTTGTGGGTGGTTGTCTTTGATTCATCTTTGGGTTATATAAATGATAAAAAATGTAAAGGAAATTCGACAAATTGTTTAGATATAGCATTTTGATAAACTGCATCCAATATTCAAGTTGAAAATTAAAGGAACTTATTTTTTTTTTTAAAGGAACTTATGTAATTAAACCATTTTCGAGAATTGCTTGCTCATCCAGGCTCCAACATGAGGAGATACTATAGTTATGTTTTAATGTTGTCCTAAAAATTTCATACTTGAATTTTCATGTCCGTTAATATATTTGCTCCATTGAAATAAATATATCAAAAGATGAGTTTTATTGCTTGTTTGTTTGGCTAAGCAAGGGCTATTTAGATCTCAAAATTTTAATACTTTCTTGTAAAATGACTAATTGGTTGTATTTGTTGCTACGTCTAAATCCGATGAATCAATTGTTTTCTTATTTTCTTTTGAAACAATAACTTGGTAGTCTTTTATTGTCAATGGTTTGGTAGTTCTCCTAATTGTGTTAATGGATTCATATTGCTATATCTGTGGTCTGCTCTTCGTTGTCCTTTTATATCAGGTTTTTTCACTTAGAATGCCAAATTTGAGGTTTAGGTTTATGGGTATAGTTGGATCTGCCTATACTAATTTTTTTCCTAGTTTTATTCTATTAATACAAATTTTCAACTTATCAAAATAAAAAAAAAAAGATGAGTTTTGATTTGAATTTGAATGTGTACAGAATTAAAGGGAAAAATTTTCGAGTTTAGAGGTGCAAGTAAATTTTTATTTTTTGTGCTATTGTTTTTAATTTTGTGATTTGTTTTCTTTCTTTTGTTACATGTGAAAAAGTAGTTAGTTTCCTAAAATTAAACCAAAAGCCTGTATTTTGGCTTTTTGATAGTATTTGGTATAAATAAATTTTATAAAATTTTATAGAATTTATTTGTAAATATAAAATTTTTGTGTTTGGTTTAAATAAAAATTTATTTAAAAATCTTAATAATCAATTCCATATAATTTATTATAACTAAATAAAATTCTAACAAAATTGATATAATTTGTAAATGAATTCTACACTTAAAATCATATATATTTCAAGTGATAAAATTACCTTCTTATTATATATTATTTTATTTTATTTTATTTATTCTAAACATAAAATTCATTTCATTTGAAATAAATTCTATATTTAATATAAAATATATCGAACAAAAAAATTTATTTGTAAATTAATTCCATCATTTATAAATAAAAATAAATTTTGCTATAAAATTGAACCAAACAGAGTCAGAAAATTCAAATTATAAAATATAAAAAATTTTTTTTAAAAAATTAGGCTATATTACATTAATAGTCTTTCAATTGTTCTTATTTTTTTAAAATACAATTGTTCTTAATTATTCTGTCATAATTTAACAAAATACAGAATAAAATCATTGCTTTAAATAATAAAATATAATATATTATTTTAATATATATTTCCAATTTAAAATATCTAAAAATTTTGTAAATATTAATTACATAATTTTTATATATTGCCAAATATTTAACTATGTTTTAGTTTTTAAATTAAACACTTGAACAATAAAATGTTGACTATCAAAATAGACTCTATTTGTCTCTTAATAAATGAGATTATTAATATATAATATTGATTTTATGGTTGAATATATATAAATAAAAAAAATCTATATTTATATAAATATATTAAGGCCGAAATAAATACAAACTCTTACACATTTACATAGGAGTTTTTTTTTTTTAGAGAATTTAAATTTTTATTTTTTTATGCCAACAACGATAATCCATAGACATAGCTTGTCTTGTGGTGTCTAATTTATCTAATAAATCCTATTGTCTCTACTTTAGAAAGAACCTTGAAATTAACAATTTGAAACTTGC
This sequence comes from Hevea brasiliensis, assembly GCF_030052815.1. Taxonomy (NCBI): domain Eukaryota; kingdom Viridiplantae; phylum Streptophyta; class Magnoliopsida; order Malpighiales; family Euphorbiaceae; genus Hevea; species Hevea brasiliensis. The sequence goes on along the minus strand of NC_079508.1, from coordinate 39,864,262 downwards.
AACGCTTTCCTTTCACAAATGGGATAGTTATTCTTCCGGAATAGCCACTGCTTAATGCAGTCAAAGCGAAAGTAATACCCAAAGTCCAGCTTCCCAAGATCTTCACAGTCGGCATAATTCTCCTACAAATGATTTTGGGGGAGAGAATTATTTACTCAACAAACTTAATAAAATCTAAGGCATTGCAAATGAATAATAAAACTTGAGCATCTGTGTAACCATAGATTACACAAGCCAGTTTATTTTTATTTTCAACTTGCACACAAAAGGACAAAGTATTGAATAGATCTCACCTGACACAAAAATCTTGATGATTCACATTTCTTTGGAAGTGCTAAGCTTCTCCTACCACACCTATGGTTTGATGGGTATCTCTTGGCCTTACACTAGCTCTAAGTCTACTTGCTGCAACACTTAAAGGCTGATGCATGATAAGAGCTGCTTCTAAAGCAAGCATAAGTCTAGCACCCAGCTGCTCATCTTCAAGTGGTCTTCTCAGACAAAATTTTCTTTAGGAGTGTTAAGCTTCTCTTGCCACACCTATGGTTTGATGGATATCACTTGTCCTTGCACCAGCTCTAAGTCCACTTGCTGCAACACTTGAAGGTTGATGCATGATAGGAGCTGCCTCTAAAGCAAGCACAAGTCCAGCACCCAACTGCTCATCTTCAGGTGCTCTTCTTTTATAGTACAGATGCCTACCATCTAGTGAGCAACCCACTCCACCATCATTTTCTTCCACTATATATTCTGCAATGCCAGAAGAAATCACAAGAGAACTGAAATTGGAAGGATCATTAGCAAATGAATTTTGATCAATGCATGATCCACTTGGTTTAAAAAGCAAACCTAGCTGCTTATCTTCAGGTGCTCTTCTCACACGGACATTTCTCTAGCAGTGCTGAGCTTCTCCTGCCACACTTATGGTTTTATGGATATAAATGGCCCTACACCACCTCCAAGTCCACTTGTTGCAACACTTGAAGGCTGATGCATGATAGGAGCTGTCTCTAAAGCAAGCATAAGTCTAGTACCGAACTGCTCATTTTTAAGTGCTCTTATTTTACAGTACAGATGCCTACCATCTAGTGATCAACCTTCTCCGCCATCATTTTCTTCCACTATATATTCCGTAATTCCAGAAGAAATCATAAGACAACTGGAATTAGAAGAATCATTGGCAAATAGATTTTGATTAATGAATGATCCACTTGGTTTAAACAGCAAACCCAGCTGCTCATCTTCAGGTGCTCGTCTCAAGCGAATATTTCTCTGGGAGTGTTGAGCTTCTCCTGCCACACCTATGGTTTGATGGATGTTGCTTGGCCCTACGCTAGCTCCAAGTCCACTTGCTGCAACACTTAAAGACCGATGCAATACAGGAGCTGTCTCTAAAGCAAGCATAAGTCCAGCACCCAACTGCTCATCTTCAGGTGCTCTTCTTTTACAGCACAGACGCTTGCCATCTAGTGTGCAACCTTCTCCACCATCATTTTCTTCCACTATATATTCTGCAATTCCAGAAGAAATCACAAGAAAACTAGAATTGGAAGGGTCATTGGCAAATGGATTTTGATCAATACATGATCTAGTTTGTTTAAAAAGCAAACCCAGCTGTTCATCTTTAGGTGCTCTTCTAAGACAGATATTTTTCTCGGAGTGCTGAGCTTCTCCTGGCACACGTATGGTTTGATGGATATTGCTTGGCCCTACACCAGCTCCAAGTCCACTTGCTACAACACTTAAAGGCTAATGCATGACAGGAGCTGACTCTAAAGCATGCACTCATCTAGCACCCAACTGTTCATCTTTAGGTGCTTTTCTTTTACAGTACAAACGCATGCCATCTAGTAAGCATCCTTCTCCACCATCATTTTCTTCCACTATATATTCCGCAATTCAAGAAGAAATCATAAGACAATTGGAATTAGAAGAATCATTGGCAAATAGATTTTGATTAATGAATGATCCACTTGGTTTAAACAGCAAACCCAATTACTCATCTTCAGGTGCTAATCTCGAACGGATATTTCTCTGGGAGTGTTGAGCTTCTCCTGCCACACCTATGGTTTGATGGATGTTGCTTGGCCCTGCGCCAGCTCCAAGTGCACTTGCTGCAACACTTGAAGACTGATGCATTACAGGAGTTGTCTCTAAAGCAAGCACAAGTCCAACACCCAACTGCTCATCTTCAGGTGCTCTTCTTTTACAGTACAGATGCTTGCCATCTAGTGAGCAACCTTCTTCACCATCATTTTCTTCCACTATATATTCTGCAATTCCAGAAGAAATCACAAGAGAACTAGAATTGGAAGGGTCATTGGCAAATGGATTTTGATCAATACATGATCCAGTTGGTTTAAAAAGGAAACCCATCTGTTCATCTTTAGGTGCTGGGCTTCTCCTACCACACGTATGATTTGATGGATATTGCTTGGCCCTACACCAACTCCAAGTCCACTTGCTACAACAGTTAAAGGCTGATGCATGGCAGGAGCTGCCTCTAAAGCAAGCACTCATCTAGCACCCAACTGTTCATCTTTAGGTGCTTTTCTTTTACAGTACAGATGCATGCCATCTAGTGAGCAACCTTCTCCACCATCATTTTCTTCCATTATATATTCTGCAATTCCAGAAGAAATCACAAGAGAATTGGAATTGGAAGGGTCATTGGCAAATGGATTTTGATTAATGTATGATCCACTTGGTTTAAAAGGCAAACCCAGCTGCTCATCTTCAGATGCTCTTCTTGGAAAGATATTTCTCTGGGAGTGTTGAGCTTCTCCTGCCACACCTATGGTTTGATGGATATGGCTTGGTCATGTACCAGCTCTAAGTCCACTTGCTACAACACTTGAAGCCTGATGCATGACAGGAGCTGCCTCTAAAGTAAGTATACATCTAGCACCCAACTGCTTATCTTTAGGTGCTCTTCTTTTACAGTACAGACGCCTACCATTTAGTGAGCAACCTTCTCCACCATCATTTTCTTCCATTATATATTCTGCAATTCCAGAAGAAATCACAAGAGAACTAGAATTAGAAGGATCATTGTCAAATGGATTTTGATCAATGCATGATCCACTTGGTTTAAAAAGCAAACCTAGTTGCTCATCTTCAGGCGCTTTTCTTAGAAGGATATTTCTCTGGGACTGCTGAGCTTCTCCTACCACACCTATGGTTTGATGGATATCGCTTGGCCCTGCATCGGCTCCAAGTCCACTTGCTGCAACACTTAAAGGGTGATGTATGGCAGGAGCTACCTCTAAAGCAAGCACAAGTTTAGCACCAACTGCTCATCTTCAGGTGTTTTTCTTTTACAGTACAGATGCCTGCCATCTAGTGAGCAACCTTCTCCACCATTATTTTCTTTCACTATATATTCCGCAATTCCAGAAAGAAATCACAAGAGAACTAGAATTAGAAGGATCATTGGCAAATGGATTTTAATCAATGCATGATCCACTTGGTTTAAAAAGCAAACTGTCACTGTATTCATATTGGAATTAATGGTTGAGTTGTCAAATGTTGGATTTAAGTATACGTTCTAAAGGAAAATGCTAAAACTAGCCTGTTGCAAAGGCACTAACCTATTTGTGAGCTGGCCATTTCTTGAGCTTATGTTAACACTAAGTTGAAAGGGGGTAGTTAGTGACGCAGAATGCCTTTCTTCCAAACTTTGAACAATTCCAGCACCAACAACAGGGGAAGACAGCAACTCAGCTAATAAATCCTAAGATAAAACTGGAGTTTGGGCATTCACACTAGAAATAGATTGATCCATTGCATTAGACATCCCATTGGATGGTAAACCATCTTTAGCTAATAAATCCTACAACTGAACAAGGTTATGGTTGTTGAAGCTAGAACTAGATTGATGCATCCAAACCATAATAGGATGACATTCATGAGCAAAAGCATCAGTTGGAACTTCATTATTCTGAATCCATCGAAGATTGATGCCATTGGGCTCATAACGCAAATAAAAGGCTCCTAGAAATGCATTTGATGTGCTATATTGACCTTGCATTATGACCAACAGGTTTTCTCTTTATAAGGCAATCACCTAAAGAAGCCACACTCAAATTAGGACATCTCACTAGCCCTAAGAATAAAGCAACTACATTAAGTAATCTTGCAAATAGTAAAATGATTTTTATTGAAGAATTAAGATATTAACATCCGCTCTAACAAAAGAACACTCACAAACACACAAAATGAATTTACAACATAGTATGCCATTTAATTGGCAACAAAATAAATGCAAAGATAAGTTGACATAAACTACAACATGTCAAACTGCTCTAACTTCTACATGCTAATACTCCGACTCTTCATTTTGAGCACCCATACCCGTGTCAACATGACAAAACACAGGACATGACATTAAATATGTGTCTGATACATATTCATGCAATCATATCCTCATATTTTCTATTTAGAAAGTTCATAAGTATGTACCCATTTTTGACACCCGTACCCGAGTCCAAGTAACATATCTGCATATGGGAAAATTTTAGGCATCTTATGAACCCATGTTTTAGACTAAAAAAAATAAATTAAAGCCATTGAAAAATGCATTTATCTATCTAAATATAATAAAATTGGTCTCAAAATAAATTTTATCAAAAAGTGACAAGTGGCACTCCATTAGATTTTTTTTTTCATATTATTCCATTTGCCCTTATTTTCCTAATAATTTTACAATATCAATTGATAATAGACCTATAAGACATTTAACAATAAAAAAAAATTTATGATAATAGTTATAATTTAATTAATAATAGGAAAACTAAGAAACATAATAATAATAATAATAATAATAATAATAATAATAATAATAATAATAATAATAGTTATAACCTAATTAATATTAGGAAAATTAATAGTCATAGTTATAAATTATATAAAATAAACCTACCTTTCTGTCATAATTATAAAATTATGTACTTAATTTCTTATAATAAAAAAATTATGACAATAGTTACAATTTAATTAATACTAGAAAAATTAAAAGTCATAGTTATAAACTATATAAATCAATATTACATATCAAAAATCAAATTAGTCACCTTCGTAGGAGATACAATGTCCGATCAAGATTTTCTCTCAAACTTGCCAAATGATATTTTACTAACCAAAACATCAAAGGAAGATGAAGAACAATCTTCACAAATATCACTAAGGTAATTTTTATCATTAAAATTTATTTATATTCATTTTATTGGCATCTTATTATTTATTTTTCACACACACACACACACAAATATATATATATATATATATATATATATATATATATATATATATATATATATATATATATATATATATATATATATATATATATATATATATATATATATATTCACAAGCTATTCTAAGTATAAATATATTAAAAAAAGCTATATATTCATATTTTTATTCAATTAAATAATATATAAAAAAATCATTAAACTCGTGCAACACTTGTGCAAAAGACTAGTTACTTAAAATCACCTCAAAATTTTCTTTCAAACTTCAGCTTACACCAATAAAAAGCATTAAATCACTAAAGTTAAAATAAATAAATAAAATAAAATAAAAAAGGAAAAGAAATGAACACATGAAGTTGCAAAATTGCTTGGCAAATATAAAAGGAGATGACATTATGAGAAAATTATGAGAAATAAAATAAAATAAACTGCCAAAAGCGCACAAAATTATGAAAAAATAAAACATATAAACAACTTACAGAATAAAAAAAGGAGATAACATTGACAAAACATAACCCACCATTTGTTACCATGCAACCTTAAATTGAACATTGTGTTTGCAAATAGCATAGTTGAACATTGGAGCCACAATCACCAAAGTTTGAAATATAAAATATTAAATTCTTTTTGGACAAAAATATTTTGAGTCAATCTAAAAGCTACAAATAAAACGATGCATGCAAGTTTTGCACATGTTTTCAATTTATATGCTTGATTGACAAGGCATCAAGAACGCTGCTTCATCAACCACCACCACCCCATTCCCCATCCCCTACCAAAAAAAAAAAAAAAATCCTTTTTTCCCATAGTGGAGAAATTTGAGGATGACTCAACCAAAAGGTTTCACATGATTAATTACAAATGACTAGCCTTAAGCCACTTATCAAGATCCAAACCTTAAGCCACTCATCAAGATCCAAACCTATATCACAAAAATAATAATAATAATAATAATTCAAACAGTATGTTTTGTGGCTATGAATCATTAACACTTAAAAGACTAAAAAGCAAAAGTCAAGGTAAAACAAAACTAACAGGGCACCGACATAGTGGTTCATGAATTGCCCTTTATAACACAAACACACATAAAGATTGGATCATTAAAAATTTATATCTAAATTATAAGAAATTAAGAATGTCTCACCAAAATACTTGATGTGATTATGCTGGCCATACTTCACCAATGCACATAAGATCAAACAACAAGTTTCAATTTAAAAACAAAATTGATAAGGTGTCTACAATTATCAACAAGTTTTTGTTTTCTTTTTTAACAAAAACAATTTAACCCAAAAAAAAAAATAAAAACTATAAAATTTTTTAATATTTTAACTAAAAGATTTCATGTGATTAATCATAAAAGCACTCGCCTTAAATCATAAAAAATCTAGATTTAAACAATAAGAAAATTAAAAGTTTTTCTAGAACCAAAAGGTTTGATATGAATATGTGGCTACAAATCACCGAACTAAATGAGATTGATAAAAAAATTTCAATTACATGATTGATAAGACAGTAAAAATTTGGTAAATCAACCCCATGTTAAAAATAACTCAAAAAGGAAAAACAAAATCACTTACACATGGAAGATAAAGGTAAATATATATATATATATATATATATATATATATATATATATATCATCATAGAACTAAATTTTCTATTTAAAAATTTTAGTTCTTGACTAATTGAAACAGCCCAAACGAAATTATTTTGGCAGGAGAGGGGGCATCAAACAAGCATCGAAACAATTTTAATAAGTGAATTTAAAATTAAACTTCCTAACAATCATGTCAAAAACCAATACAAGCAAACATAAAATTTACATAAATAAATAATCAACAAAAGAGAAAGCACAAACGCCTAAGATTATGCATGATCTACTGATATCACATGTAAACCATAGCTTCAAAATGAATACGAGGTAGAGGAATTATACCCAATGCCCAAGAACATATATAGATTTGAAAATTGGTGCAAACAAAAGGGCTATATTGCTACAAGCAAGACACCAGTTCTTGTCTCAATGTAAGTGTATGCATATGTGTGTATGTATGGGTTAGATGTAGTGTATTTATATACACAAGTAATTGAAAGATTTTAATTTTAAATGGATAGTAGTATGAAAATAGAAAAATTTCCAATAATAGATATGAATCATAATACAGATGAATAAAAGACAACTATGGTAATAAGGTGGCATAGTTAGCTGCCGACCAATTAGACTTTCACTCCTCAAGAAACCCTCACCCTAATGGCCTCGTGTCATGACTCACTCTTTCTACAAAAACTCTCTTTTTTTTTTCTATCTAGATCTGAGATTTTATGGAAACAAACTCGGTTTTCAAAGAGCGCCGTTATTTCCTTAGCTTTTGTTTATACAAGCACACGTTGCTTGTGTGTTGTGTTTAGGTGGATATTCTTTTTCTCTCTTTCTGTTTCTGTTTCTTTTGGTTGTTTCTTAGCATTTTTTGCCTTTTTCTCCTTTTCTTTCCCTTTTTTTTACCACATTTTAATTGTTTAGATAGATATTCTACAATTTAATCAGATTCTCTCCTAGATAATATTCATCATTGCATTTTTCTATTTCATTATTTTTTTAATTAATTGGATAGATTAATTTATACTTATCTAAAAATAATATTAAGGTAAAACTTTTTCAACAAAAATCCAATTCCTTTTTTTAAACTTTAATTGACCTACATTACTTTTTTTTTAATTTTTATTGTGAATATTATTTAAAGTTTTCTTTATACTTTGTAGAAATTTTAATTATATAGTATGTGTATTTTTTTTTCTCCATACAATAATTTTTTGCGTAGTTTAATCAAGATAAAATTATCTTCTTATCTATATCAATTTTCATAACATAATTTCATTTAAATAAATTTTTTATTATATTGTAATGACCATTGTTAGTTATGAACATTGTTAGTTTTATAATATTATATTGACTGTTATTCGTTATCACCCTTGTTAATTTTATAATATTATGATGACCATTATTCATTATAATATTACAAGAATCATTGTTCGTTATGATCGTTGTTAGTTTTATAATATTATCATGGCCGTTGTTCGTTACTACCATTTAGTTTTATAATAATATTATAATGAATGTTATTCTTCGTTATGACCATTATTAATTTATAATATTATAATGACCGTTATTAGTTACAACCATTAATAATTAATTATTTCCGTTAAGAGAGTTTCTATAATAATTTTGTTTTTATGAAGTAAAGTTTACTTTTTGAATATCTACTCTTAACTAAATTGATAAAGTCTAATTTAATTATAAAAAACATTATAAAAAAAAGTAAATTAAAGATAAAATAATTATAGGCCATCAAATAATTATTTTTTTCAAACATTTTGATTTATTAATATATAAATTAATAACAAAATTTTTAAATAGATTTAATCTATTTCAATAGTAATAAACTAATTAATACATCAATAGGTGTATTCAATGGTAATCACAATTATATTTAATTCAGGAGACTCAGGTTTAATTCTCCTAAACAAAAGCTAACTAATAAAATCATTTCACATTAATGTCATTAATTTTTATCTATAGATGATTTTGATTATAGATTAGAAATATAAATTTTCTAATAAAAGAAATATTATATTGTATAGATTCAAGATTGAGATATATGTATATAATTTATGCTAGCGAGAAGGAGAATAAAATATCCTATTTTGCTTATTGCAGAATATTTGAATTATGCATCATTATTTCATAATTCGCGGGCCTTAATTGGCATTGCATTAAATTTGCTTCCTGAATAGTGTACAATGGAGTAGAAAGATAAGCACGAGCCTAAAGACAATGAATATGGTCAAATTAATGAATTCAGAAAGGTCCATTTTATCAATAAAATGATAGATTTTAAAAATTAAAAGCAATTTAATTTTCAACTTTATAAAAAAAGAAACTTATTAAAAATAAGAAAAAAAATTTAATGAGAAAGAAATTAATATGTAAAGTATAATTCTATTAATAAATTAAATTGTTATAAATATTAAAGTTATAGAAATTAAATTATTATGAAAAATAAAATGGGAAAAATTATGTAATTAGTTTCATTTGTGGATAAATAGATAGAATTTCAACTCATTATCCATTGCACTTTTAGTCTTAAATGAATTTATTTTTAGCAATTTTTATTTATTTTGAATTAATCTGCTTGCGTATGGTATTATGTCTTCATTTATAATCAAATTAGAAACAAATCAATTATGTTAAGTGTGAATGCACTTACCATCTAAAATGTATTATTTTTAGTAATTTTATTTATTATGAATTAATGTCCATACATTCTATATTATGTTTTCATTTATGATTAAATTAGAAACAAATATATTGAGTGTTAATTAATCATTTGTTGTATTGCACTTGTAGTCTTATCTGAATCGACTTTTAGTAATTTTTATTTATTATGAATTAATCTTTGTACATTATTTTTTTGTAATCTCTACTGTGAATATTATTAAAGGTTTTCTTTCCACTTTGTTGAAATTTTAGTTGTTTGGTATATATATATATATATATATATATATATATATATATATATATATATATATATATATATATATATATATATATATATATTTTCATACAATAATATTTGTGTAAAATTTTTTAAAAAAAATTGAGAACTCATTTATAAGAATTATAATATAAGTACAATATAATTTTTCATAAAAAAAATATAAATATAGATAAATGAGAACTTCTATTTAGATATGATCAGGATATAAGAGAATAATTTAATTGATCATTTTTCATTTTGTACGATAAAAGAAATTTTCTGCAATACTGCAATTTCAAAAATTTGCTATCTTTGTGATCTGCATAAGAGATTAAACAAACCAAACTTCAGCAGAGGAACAAGCCATACTACCACAGGTTAATTGATAGAAAATCAATTTTTATGTCGTTTAATCAAGATAAAATTTACTTTATCTCTCTCTCTCTCTCTCTCTCTCTCTCTCTCTCTCTCTCTCTCTCTCTCTCTATATATATATATATATATATATATATATATATATCAATTTTTTTTATAATAATTTCATTTAAATGAATCTTTTATTATATCCTACAACTGTTAGTTACGACTATTATTAGTTATTTTCATTAAGAGAGCTTCTATGATAATTTTGTTTTTATAAAGTAAAACTTAGTTTATCAATGTCTATTACTAAATAAATTAATAAAGTCTAATTTAATGATTAGAAAAACAAACTACAAACAAAATAAATTAAAAATAAAGTAATCATAGGCCTTCAATTAATTATTTTTCAAACGTTTTGATTTATTATTATAATTAATCAGAATAATTAAATTTAATATATTAGCAATGGGCATAATTTAGTGGTAGTTATTAGTTGTGCACAGTTCTCGGAGGTCCCAAGCCGAACTGAAAAACTACACCGAATCAATAGGAATTGTACCAAACTAAACTTATTTGATATTTGGGTTCAATTTTGATTTTTCACTAAGAACCGGATTAAAATTGTACCAAAATCGAACTGAAATTATACCGAACTAAGAACCAAATTTACAAATATATTTTTCTATGATTTTTTTAGATGCATTATATAATTTCAATATAATTATATATATTTATATATGTATATATAATTATAAACGGAATACAATCTAATATTATATTTTATTTTTCTATATTTTTTTAATAATTTTACTTATAAATACATTACCTTATAATTCTTAATTATAAATGTACTGTTATACTATATATATGTTAATTCATAATTATATTTATATTTCATAGTTAAATATTACATAATAAATGGTAAATGTATATTATATGATATACTATTATATTATATAATATATTTAATTCTAAATTATATGTGCACCTTATATTTAAAAGTTATATAATTTAAAATTAGTTAAAAGATATATTATATGATATATTATGTACTAATAATCTAATTTAAAACTTAAATGCTAATTCAAATATGATTTTTTTAAAAAAATAATTATATAAAATTGTTTCAAGAATCAAAAACCAAACCAGAACCAAAGAATCGAGAATCGTATCGAACTGGAATTGAAACAACGAAGAACCGAACCGAAACTGTATTGAAATTTTAGTTCGATTTTGATTCCTAAACAGACTCTTAATCAAACTAAAACCGTACACCCTTAATAGTTACATACATGTTGAATTTGAAAGACTCAATTTCAACTCCCTCCTTTGTGATTAAAAATATATAATTAATAAAATCATTTCCCATTAATGTCAAATATATCTATATATGATCTCAATTATAGCTAGAGATTAAAAATATAATTTTTTTTTAAAAAAATAGTCTATTGTATGAATTCAAGATAGCTCTTTAATAAAATATATTTCAAAATTAATTTATTTCCCTTTAAAAATAAAAATAAACTATAATTTTTATTATACTTCAAATACTAAATTATAAATTATCCTTAAAAATATGATTTCATGCCAGTAATGGATGTGCAATGCAATTTAAGCCCCTTCTTATAATCTAATTATAATTTATTGATTGTTGGATGAGATTATTGCTTAATGTTTTTTTTTTAAATAAATGATGTAAGTATTTTCATTTGTGGATGGTTGTCCTTGATTCATCTTTGGGTTGTATAAATGATAACAAATATAAAGGAAAATAGAAAAATTGTTTAGATATAGTATTTTGATCAATTGCATCCAATATTCAAGTTGAAAATTAAAGGAACTTTTTTTTTTTCTACAGAAACTTATGTAGTTAAACCATCTTCGAGAATTACTTGCTCTTTGCTTCAATATGTGGAGATGTTATGGTTAAGTTTCAACGCTATTTTTAAATTTTCGGACTTAGGTTTTCATATCCGTTAATAGATTTGCCCCACTGAAATAGATATATCAAAAGATAAGTTTTGATCTGAATTTGGATATGTATAGAATTAAAAGGAAAGATTTTTGAGTTTGGAGGTGAAAGAAAATTTTTATTTCTGGTTTGATTTTTTATAATTTTGTGAATTGTTTTCTTTATTTTGTTACACACGAAAAAGTAGTTAGTTTCCTATAACTAAACCAAAAACCTGTATTTTGGCTTTAGAAAATTCAAATTATAAAATACAAAAATAAAGTCAAATTTAGGCTATATTACATTAATAGTGTTTCAATTGTTCTTAATTTTTTTTAAATACAATTGTTCTTAATTATTCTTTCATAATTTAACAGAAAATAGAATAATACCATTGCTTTACACAATAAAATAAAATATATTATTATTATTATTATTATTATTATTATTATTATTAGTATTATTATTATATTTACAATTTAAAATATCTAAAATTTTGTAAATAATAATTACATAATTTTTATATATTGCCAAATATTTAAATATATTTTATATTTTAGTTTTTAAAGTAAACACCTGAACAATAAAATGTTGGCTATAAAAATAGGCTTTATTCTTCTCTCAACAGATGAGATTATTAATATATAATATTGAATTTATGGTTGAATATATCAAAAATAAAACAATTAATAATTTGATTGAATGGATTAATCTATATCTATATAAATATATTAAGCCGAAATAAATACAAACTCTTACATATTTACAAGAATTTATATTTTTTCAGAGAATGAGTTTTTCAATAAATTTTTGGAAATTATTGTGATAATTTCAATTAAAAATTATTAATATAATAGTATGACAATATAAATTTACAAATGTATATCAAAATTTTAGTGCAATGAATGAATTGCAATAAGCAATACAATATGTAAAAGCATAATGGAACAATTTTGATTTATATTAAAGCAAGTGTATTAGTAAGGATAAAAAAAATAAAATACAAAATAACACTGAAAATATGCTAAAAAATGTAAAATTAAAAATTAAATATTTTTTAAACATTTCAAAGTACAAAGAGAGATATAATAAAATACCTAATAAAAGTAATATATTTTTAATTTAATGGAAGTGTCCATATCATTTATGTCTAATTCCACTTTATATTAAGTTTTAATAATATAAATTTATTAAAATATATGACAAATTTGATTTTACATTAAAATATCAATCAAATAAGTTAATAATTGTAATTATTCGCACATAGTTTGGGATTCCACTAGTTATAAATTAATCTTCATGCATTTTATTATGTTTCCATTTATAATTAAATTAGAAAGAAATCAATATTAAGTGTATCTATCATAAACTCAACTTTATATATAAAAAAAAAAATTAGTCTAATAATCTTAGATTAAATATTTTATTGAATTATTGAGATTTACATACTCATTATTTTAATTATATGCACATTTATGTTATTTTTCTTTATGCAAAAAATGGGAATAGATAATGGTAATTATGTGTTTATTTATTAAATGAAATGAAATTTAGAAGCACAGCTGAACAAATGACCGAATACACTCAATATCTGCATTGAATAGATAGCACCTTAATGACGGGTGATATAATTTCAGCTCATCTTATATTTATACTGTCTTTGGGATAGCACTTGAAATACACATAGCCTTTGGGGCGTATATTAGGCGGTCGCCCTTTGGGGGTAGTTTTGCACATGTTTATGATCAGCATATTTATAGCTCTTAGGCCATTAGTGTCATCATAGAGCCCAAGATGCTAGCATTACTCTCAGGTTGTCAGAATTTATTATATGCACCTGAGATGCCAACATTATCTATAGGAAGCATATTATGAGTGTATGAGAATATTACTGATTTATGATTATTAGCAAAGTTATTTCTGAAATATTTTTTGTATGGCATGAAATTTTATTTTATCTTAGTTATGTGAATTACAGCAAATGATATTTATCCGGCTGACATATGTTAGTATGGCACCTGGTACTATTAAGTACCAAAACCTTGTTTATTCACCTTTTGTTATTTATTTATCCACTCATTGGGTAGTTGTACTCACCTCTTATATTTTTAATATTTTGAATTCTTTTTGGTGATCCTTCTATCAACAGCCCTTATTTCTTCGCATTATCCTTTCTTCCACTTCACCAACTGCAGAGTCTAGTGAAGGTAGGGCCAACATATTCCTTTTGTAAATTTTGATCATTTTAGATTACCATATATATTATCTTTGTGTTTAGGCTGCTGCCCACCTAAAGTCTATGTTTGTATTATTTTTTTGGTTCCCATGGAGGAAAAAAAATCATGTATCTATGAAGATGATATATTTATTTGGCATGGAGCCACTTTATGTGTATATGTATATATTTACATATTCTTCCAGGTTTTTAGTAGGTTTCATATGTCCAATTAGATATATTTTAGGGGAAACTCTATTAGTTTTTCCTTATCATATTTGCCTCTATAGGGTAGAAGGCAGGTGTGACATTTATTAGTATCAAAGCATAGGTTATAGATTCTGTAGACCTTTCTAGTGTCAGTGTTGTTGATTATCTCTTAATGTTCCATTCTTTATCTTATTTATAGGACAATGCCACCCAAAGTAGTAGGTGGTAGAGGTTATGGTGCCAACCATGGTCGTAGTATTCATAGAGTTTGATTAGCTGATGTTGGCCGACCTCATAGGGATCCTATAGCGGCACCTCCACCTCCAGAAGAGGTGGCAGACCAGGAGTTACCTGAGGGTGGAGATGGACATGATGTTACTGTTTCTCATGATGTGGTATTAGAGGCATATCCAGCTGCACCACCACCCCCTGTTCCATAGTTGCACTGCCTGTTCCACCTGTAGGGGCACCACTTATTTCACCTACAGATGCACCTTCTATTCCACCTGAAGCACCAGCTATTCCTTTTCAGTTGAATACAAATCTCGGTGCATTTGTGGCATAGGTAGTTATAGCAGCTGTCATAGCTAAGCCAAAAGATCCATAGGAGGTAGTGGATCATGCTAGACATTTGGGGGCTTATGACTTTGAGGGTTCTTTTAATGCTGATTGATGGATATTGAATCCACCAGAAATTAAATTAATTGAAATTATTAGTTATGAAATATTTTTTGTAGTAAGTGATAAATCCAGGTCGAACCCTATAGACTGAATTATTAAATTTCATGCACTTGTGTAATGGAAAAAGAAACAAAGGTTGGGGGGGGGGGGTAATTCGCAATCTAAAGAAGAAATCAAAAATCAAAAATTAAGATCTAAAATTAAATAAGAAACTCTCAAATTAAACAAACTTCATTCCAAGATAATTCACATTCCAATGCATTGATTCAATCATAGACAAAAGAAATACAATTATCTCTTATTGAATACTTAACGTAGATTTACCAAACAGCAAGGTAAAATCCCTAACTTCCCTATACTCATCAATTAGAGCCCAGCACTCTTGTTGACTCTAATTATTAACTGAATTGGTATTAAGCAATCCTCATCAAATTAATAACTGTTTTAAGAATAGGAAGTAGTTAAGCTAAACAACAATTTATGAAGCATAAATCATTTAATTCACCCTATTGTTTTCTTAGGTTATTATGGAAAACTGGGATCATAATCAATAAAACCAAATTGCTACTCATGTTCAATCTTACACAACAATTATGGATTATAAAGATGAACTAACAATTGATCACATCAAACAATTAACTAATAGGCATTTTTAACAAATCATTCAATAGATCAAAGACAATGAAATCATAAAACAATAGAGATTCAAAAAGACATAAATTAAATTAAGAACCTGGTCTCACAAATCATGCAAAAGAACTTGAATCCCTTGAACTGAATTAAGAACTTAGCCACTCATGTTCATGGCTTATAGAAAAATAAAATAGAAAATTGAAGAAATCTAAAATGTTTATGGAGAATAAAGATCTTCCTCTTGTGTCGGCTGTTGCCTCTTCTATTTAGAATAAACAGCCTAGGGTTAGGTTTTTAGAGTCCCTGAGGTGTTAAGAGTCTTTCTCTCTGTCAAAAACTGCAACTGAAGCAAAATCAGGAAACTGATTATCGACGGATACACGGCCCGTTTATCACAACACAGCCTAGGGCCATGTAACTTACTGGAGCTGAATAGGTATGTCTTGCATTGGTATAGAAGGTTACACGGGTCTCCAAGATTTACACGGGTCAAGTTACACAGCCCGTGTACTTTATTTCTTCCTCGGTTCTCTAAATTTCTTCTGGCAGAATGTTACACAGGTCTATGGTTGTGCTTACACGATCTGTGTACTTTGTATCAACAATGCTTCTCAATCCTTTGACCTTACCAAGCTTCCTTCCACACTTCTATGCTCTGGGACTTACCAAAACCTTGAAAAATACAATAAGAATCAAATTAATGCCAATGCTAAAAATTTCTCTATTTAACACAATTATTCCAACAACTCTCTAAACATATGCCTAATAGATAATTATACTTTAATCAACTGAATTAGGCATAAAGATACCCTAGAAACACTAAATGTGATGGGAGTAAAATTAATAAATTATGCACTTATCAAATTCTCCCACACTTATTCTATGCTTGTCCTCAAGCATGACTTAAACTCTCAATCAACTCCACTTAGAAGTTCACTTAACTTCATCTTATCACAACATTCTCTAACAAAAGATTAAAGGTTTGAAAGAAGAGACAAGTAAGCTAATAACCATCACAACAAATTCCATCAACACCATACCAATATATCAACAATTCTTCAATACAAAATAAAAGGCTTGAAATCAATTAAGCTCACACAATTAAAGTTTCATAAAATTTTAAATCAATACATACCAAAACATAAGGCTAATTTATCAAGGCACAACAATTATAGCTCTTTGCAAATCTTAGGGGAGATAGAAATGGGCTTTTTTTTATTTTTTTATTTGAAATTGGTACTTCTCTCTTGTCACAGTTACTTTTTTTTTTTTAATTTTAACTGTCACCTTCAGAAAAGTACCTTGCTCATATCCTAACTAGCTTTTGGCTTGAGAATTGACATAGAGTTCATGAAGACCCTTGGTTACTTTGCTTAACTAAATAGCCGACCAATTTTCAAGTTCAGCCTTTTATTTCCCCTAATTTATGCATCTACATATTATAAAGTGCCTTGATAGATTAAATAAAGTTCTGAAATATGCATGAGACTAGTTTAAAGCACACATAACTAATCATTTCACTATTAAATCAAGCCTAAATGATTTATGCAAAAAAAAATTGCTCTATGGTATGGAGAAGAGAGAAAATCCATCATTAAAGTTACTATTACCTTGCCTAAAATCTCAAAAATTCAATCTAAAATAGAAAAGTCATTTCAAGGACAAAGCACTTTTCTCCGAGAGTTAATCATGAATCAAGCTTATAAGAACAAATTTTTTTTTTCAATTAAAAAGATTACAGCAACAAATTTCTCGTCTCCCACACTTAAAACTTACATTGTCCCTAATGTAAAGCCCAAATGCAAAAGAAAAGGAAAAAATAATGCTAGAAACTAAAATAAGATAAGGGAAAGAAAACAAATCTGATTGTGGCTAACAAGCCACCCATGGGTTGCCTCCTAAGAAGCACTTTTGTTTATCGTCGTTAGCTCGACATGGCAAAGCTCCTTAATCCATATAAATTGGGTTACTCAATTTGAGCTCCTCCACTGTATACTCCTGAAACCCCTCATAAAATAGCTTGAGTCTATGACCGTTGACCTTGAACACCTTATTAGTTCCTAAACTTTGAATTTTAACTCCACCATAAGGAAACACATTAGTAACAACAAAGGGTCCAATCCAACGAGAACGCAACTTACTAGGCATCAGCTTCAACATGGAATTATACAATAAAGCTTTTTATCCAACCATAAACTGCTTCCTTAGAATTAGTTTGTCATGGAATGCCTTGGTCTTTTCTTTATAAATCTTAGAGTTCTCATAAGCCTCAAGTCGAATTTCCTCTAATTCCTACAATTGTAATTTTCTTTCCACACCAACAGTATCCAAATCCAAATTACAATGTCTAACAGCCCAATAAGCCTTATGTTCTAACTCAACAAGAAGGTGACACAATTTACCAAATACCAATCTATAGGGGGACATACCTATGGGTGTCTTATAAGCAATCCTATAAGCCCACAAAGCATCATCAAGTCTAAGGCTCCAATCTTTTCTATTTGGCTTCATTGTTTTTTCCAAAATAGACTTGATCTCTCTGTTAAACACCTCTGCTTGCCCACTTGTTTGAGGATGATAAGCTGTAGATACTCTATGGAAAACACTATATCTCCTCAACAATGCCTCAACAGTTCTATTACAAAAATGTGTATCCCGGTCACTGATCAAAGCTCTAGGAACTCCAAACCTGCTAAAAACGTTTGACTTGATAAAACCTATAACAGCTTTAGAATCATCAGTCCTGGTAGCTTTGGCTTCCACCCATTTCGAAACATAATCAACAGCAAGTAATATATAAACAAAGCCAAAAGAAGAAGGAAATTGACCCATAAAATCAATACCCCACATATCAAAAATCTCACAAACAAGTATTGGATTCTAAATCATCTCATTCTTATGGGTTAAACTTCCTGTTCTTTGACATTGTTCACAATTTTTACAAATTAAATATGAATCACGAAATATAGTGGGCCAGTAAAAACCATAGTCTAATATTTTTCTACCTGTTCTCTTGGGTCCAAAATGACCTCCACATATATAGGCATGACAAAAAGCAAGAATAGATTGAATCTCATTATCAGGAACATATCTCCTAATAATTTGATTTGAACAAAATTTCCACAAATACAGGTCATCCCACACATAATACTTAGCCTCACTTTTCAATTTCTCTTTCTTAGCTCTACTCAAATCAAAAGGCACAACCTTAGTAACCAAATAATTCACCAAATCAGCATACCAAGGGATCATACCTTGCAATTTAAATAACTGCTCATCAGAAAAAAAATTCCTGCAAAGGAATTTGCTCTTCTTGTGTCACTAACCTGCTTAAATGATTTACTACCAGGTTCTCAGCTCCTTTCTTATCTTTGATTTGAAGATCAAATTCTTGCAGCAGAAGGATCCATCTAATTAACCTTGGTTTTGCTTCCTTCTTTGCCAAGAGATATTTCAACGCTGCATGATAAGAGAAGATAATTATTTTAGAACCAAGCAAATATGATCAAAATTTATCTAAAGCAAAAACTATAGCCAAAAACTCTTTTTTGGTCGTAGAACAATTGTGCTGAGCTGAATTGAGTGTTCTGGATGCAAAATAAATCACATGAAAGAGCTTCCCAACACACTGTCCTAAAACTGCTCCCACTGCATAATTACTCGCATCACATATAATTTCAAACAGTATTGTCAATCAGGAACCTGGATAATAGAGGGTGATGTCAATGTAAATTTCAATTTGTCAAAAGCCTCCTTACACTCTTCACTCAACTCAAAAGAAACATCTTTTTGCAAGAGTCTAGACAAAGGCAATGCTATCTTATAGAAATCCTTAATGAACCTGCGATAGAATTCTGCATGACCAAGAAAAGAGCGTACTTCTCTCACAGTTGTGGGGTAGGGTAAGTTCACAATTAAATCAATTTTAGATTTATCCACCTCAATACCCCTATTAGAGACAATATGACCCAAAACAATCCCCTATTCCACCATAAAATTACACTTCTCATAATTTAAAATAAGAATTTTCTCAATGCATCTCTCAAGAAAAGAAGTCAAATGATGTTACATGCATCAAATGAATCTCCATACACAATAAAATCATCCATGAACACCTCAATGCAAGTATCAATGTAATCTGAAAATATGCTCATCATGCATCTCTGAAATGTGGCAGGTGCATTACAAAGCCCGAAGGGCATCCTTCTAAAAGCAAAAGTTCCAAAAGGGCAACTGAGGGTAGTCTTCTCTTGATCCTCCGGTGCAATCGCAATTTGATTATATCCAGAAAAGCCATCAAGAAAGCAGAAATAAGACTTACCTGCTAACCGCTTAAGCATCTGATCAATGAATGACAGTGGGAAGTGGTCCTTCCTTATTGTTGAATTCAGCTTGCGATAGTCTATGCACATTCGCCATCCACTCTGAGTCCTTGTTGGAACAAGTTCATTATCTTGATTTGCTACCACAGTGACTCTTGATTTTTTTGGCACTACTTGGACTGGACTTACCCATTTGTTGTCAGAAATTGGGTAAATAACTCCTGCATCCAGTAGCTTTAAAATCTCCTTCTTCACAACCTCCATCATCTATGGGTTCAACCTCCTTTGAGCTTCTCTACTTGGTTTAGGCTCATCCTCCAGTAAAATCCTATGCATGCACACTAATGGACTTATACCTTTGATGTCAGCTATTGTCCATCCAATTGCTTTCTTGTGTACTCTCAGAACTCTAATCAATCTGTCTTCTTGAATCTTTGTTAAATTACTTGAGATGATAACTGGAAGTGTCTCATTGTCTCCCAAGTAAACATACTTCAAATGCTCAGGTAAAGGCTTGAGTTCAAGAACTGGTGCCTGCACCATAGAAGGTAATAATTTTGTGTGAGATACGAGTAAGTCAATCTTTGATACTCCATACCTTTTTTGAACATGAGGTAATGACTGCAATGCCATTATTGCATCTTGAACCTCTACACTTAATGGCTGATTGGTACTGACTTCTTGAATTCCTTGACTAATCACCACTTCTAACTCATTCTCCATGCTTAACTCAAAAACATCTTGCATAAATGTATCAACAACATCAATAGAAAAAACAGAATGGTCATCAACAGGATACTTCATAGCATCAAAGATATTAAATTTGACAGTCTCTCCATCAAACTCCATAATTAAAGTACCATAATCCACATCAATTTTTGTCCTGGCAGCTTTTAAGAAAGGTCTTTCAAACAAAATCAAAGCTGACTTTGATGTGGAAACACTATCCTCCATATCCAGAATGTAAAAAACTGCATGAAAAATCAATTCTCTAACCTGCACCAATACATCTTTAACTACTCCCAATGGGTAAGCATTAGAACGATCAGCTAACTGAATAATGACACTGGTTTCTTTCAAAGGACCCAAATTTAAAGTTTGAAAAACTGAATTTGACATAACATTAATAGATGCTCCTAAATCTACCATTGCACGTTCAAATTTAGAATCACCTATTATGCAAGGAATAGAAAACGAACCTGGATCCTTACACTTAGGGGGTAATTTTTGCTAAATCAATGCCGACACATTTTCCCCCACACTGATCTTTTCATTATTCCTCAACTTGCGCTTTGTAGTGCATAACTCCATAAGGAATTTAGCATACTTGGGAACTTATTTGATTGCATCAAGTAAAGGTATATTCACCTCCACCTTTCTAAAAGTCTCCAAAATTTCTTTCTCTTGTTCTTCTTTCTTCGTCTTGGCCAACCTACAGGGGAATGGAGGAAAAACGAAATTATTAACCTTATTTAGTTTAGGTTCAGTATTTACCTTAACTTCAGGAACTTCAGACTCCTTTGCTCCTTGATTCTTCTTTTTCATTGGCTCATGTGGAGTCTGGTTATCAACTTCTTTCCCATTCCGCAATAGTATAGCACTTGCATTTTCTCTGGGGTTCATGACTGTTTGTGATGGAAGCTTTCCAGAACCTTGAGCTTCCAGCTTACTCACAGATGAGGCTAACTGACCAATCTACCTCTCTATGTTTTGAATGCTATTTCTGGTCTCCTGTTGAAACTGTTGTGTATTTCTAGCCAAAGCCTTAACAATTTCATCAAGTGACATACCTTGATTTGAGGGAGTTGGAGGTGGTTGATTCACTTGTGGTCTTTGCTGATGGTATTGGTTTTGCACCGGTTGATTCCCATAACTCAAATTGGGATGATCTCGCCATCCTAAATTATAAGTATTAGAAAAGGGATCATACCTGCATTGTGGCTATCCATAATGTCCTACTGCATTAGCATGTTACATTGATTCATTCTCTTGTAAAGCAGGACACATGTCAGTAGCATGACCTGAACTCGAACAAATTCCACATACCTTAACAGTTTGCATATTCCTTACAGCCAATTGCCTCGCCGAAGAAGTTAAATCAGAAATCTGTTTCTCAAGGTTTGATGTACTTACCTCATTAACCTTCATAAGTATGTGATCCATTCTCATTCCAAATTGCTGAGAATTT
The DNA here is from genome assembly GCF_030052815.1 of Hevea brasiliensis. Classification (NCBI taxonomy): domain Eukaryota; kingdom Viridiplantae; phylum Streptophyta; class Magnoliopsida; order Malpighiales; family Euphorbiaceae; genus Hevea; species Hevea brasiliensis. Next base: position 39,841,906 of record NC_079508.1, on the reverse strand, counting down.
ACTACCATGTTAGCAATCAGCCTCCTTGCTTCTTCTGGTGTCTTGTCAACCAAAGCTCCTCCACTAGCAGCATCTATCATACTGCGGTCCATTGGTAGAAGTTCCTCATAGAAATACTGAATCAAAAGCTGCTCACTTATTTGATGATGGAGACAACTTATACACAGCTTCTTAAATCTCTCCCAATACTCATACAAACTCTCTCCATTGTACTGCCGGATGCCACAAATTTCTTTTCTTATGTTGGTAGCACAGGAAGCAGAAAAATACTTCTCCAAAAATATCTGCTTCACAGATCTAGAAGGAAGGTAATATAACCAATCCATAGTTGTGCCTTCCAGTGAGAAAGGGAAAGCTCGAAGCTTGATTTGATCCTCTGAAACTCCTTGAGGTTTCATGCTGGAACACACAACATGAAATTCTTTTAAATGCTTATGTGGATCCTCACCTGCAAGACCATGAAACTTAGGCAACAAATGGATTAGTCCAGATTTCAACTCAAAAGCAACATTTAAAGCAGGGTATTGAATACACAAAGGCTGTTGGTTTAGATCAAGAGCAGCCAACTCTTTCAAGGTTCTAGCAGCCATGGTTTCGTTTTCGGAATTTGAATCCAAATCCGAATCCGAACTTAACTCCCTTGGTGATTGGACTCCTTTAGATGTGCTCGGAATCTGCTTAGCCTACTTAGCCAATTTTCTCAACTGTTTAGCTATTTTTTCTACTTCTGGATCAAAGATCAACTCACCAGAGTGAGAAGTTCTTGTCATAAACAAAAATAAATCAAAGTAAAAATAGAAAAATGCCTCAAAACCCTAGAAAACAATGGAATTTGGCCTCAAGAGGGTGGGGCCAAGGAATCCTATAGATTGATTGGTCTTGATAAGAACATCGTTTCCTTCAAAATAGGTATGGGCCGCCCTCCAAATTCAACCAAAAATCTACTAATGAATCGTAACACTGTAATTTTTTTTTTAAAACCTAAAAATAGCAACAACTCACAAACAAAATTAATAACAGAATATCCTAACACCAAAAACACAAAATCCAATAAATTTTAGTCCCCGGCAACGGCGCAAAAATTCTTGATGGCTGTCGAATCTACCATAAATTAAATTAACTGAAATTACTAGTTATGAAATATTTTCTGTAATAAGTGGTAAATCCAGGTCAAACCCTAGAAACCGAATTATTAAATTTCGTGCACTTGTATAATGAAAAAAGAAACAAATGTTGGGGGTGGGGGATAATTCACAATCCAAAGAAGAAATCAAAAATAAAAATTTAAGATCTAAAATTAAATAAGAAACTCTCAAATTAAACAAACTTCAGTCCAAGGTAATTCACATTCCAATGCATTGATTCGATCATAGATAAAAGAAAAATAATTATCTCTTATTGAATACTTAACGTAGATTTACCAAACAGCGAGGTAAAATCTCTAACTTCCCTATACTCATCAATTCGAGCCCAGCACTCTTGTTGACTCTAATTATTAACTGAATTGGTATTAAGCAATCCTCATCAAATTAATAACTGCTTTAAGAATAGGAAGTAGTTAAGCTGAACAACAATTTATGAAGCATAAATCATTTAATTCACCCTATTTTTTCCTTAGGTTATTATCGAAAACTGGGATTATAATCAATAAAACCTAATTGCTACTCATGTTCAATCTTACACAACAATTACAGATTATGAAGATGAACTAGCAATTGATCACATCAAACAGTTAACTAATAGTCCTTTTTAGCAAATCATTTAATAGATCAAAGACAATAAAATCATAAAACAATAAATATTCAAAAAGATATAAATTAAATTAAGAACTTGGTCTTACAAATCATGCAAAAGAACTTGAATTCTTTGAACTGAATTAAGAACTTAGCCACTCATGTTCATGGCTTACAAAAAAATAAAATAGAAAATTGAAGAAATCTAGAATGTCTATGGAGAACAAAGCTCTTCCTCCTGTGTCAGCTGCTGCCTCTTCTATTTATAATAAATGGCCTAGGGCTAGGTTTTTTGAGTCCCTAAGGTGTTAAGAGTCTTTCTCTCTATCAAAAACTGCAACTAGAGCAAAATCAGGAAGCTGATTGTCGACGGATACGCGGCCCGTGTATCACTACACCGCCCAGGGCAGTGCAACTTACTAGAGCTGAATGGGTATGTCTTACATTGGCACAGAAGGTTACACAGGTCTCCAGGATTTACACAGGTTAAGTTACACGGCTCGTGTATTTTGTTTCTTCCTCGGTTCTCTGGATTTCTTCTGGTAGAATGTTACATGGGTTCGTGGTTGTGCTTACACGACTTATGTACTTTGTATCAATAACGCTTCTTAATCCTTCGACTTTTCCAAGCTTCCTTCCATACTTCTATGCTCTGGGACTTACCAAAACCCTGAAAAATACAACAAGAATCAAATTAATGCCAATGCTAAAAATTTCTCCATTTAACACAATTATTCCAACAACTCTTTAAACATATGCCTAATAGATAATTATGCTTTAATCAACTGAATTAGGCATAAATATACCCTAGAAACACTAAATGTGATCGGAGTAAAATTAATAAATTATGCACTTATCACTGATATTGCAGATAAATGGTTGAAAAGAGTTATAAAAGTATTTGATTTGCTGAAATTGACAAATGTAGATAGGATGGATAATATATATGGGTTATTACAGGGTAAGGCAGATAGTTGGTTTGATGGTAAACGTCACAGAATTGGAGCTGATTTGACTTGGGACATATTTATGATTGAGTTTGGCCAAGAGTATCTGACAGAAAGTTATAGAAAAGGAAAGCAAGATGTCTTTCTTTAAGTTGTTTCTGGGTAGTATCTCAGTAAGGTAGAATGCTGATCAGTTTGAGGATCTTTATGGGTTTTTTTTTCAGGCATCATGCCTTCGAAAGAAGCTAAATGTGATACGTTTAGCCGAGGTTTACATGTTGGCATTAGATCTTCCATGACTTGGTTCAGAGGTAGTAATTTTTATGAATTAGTGGAAGCAGCTTTGAACGGTGAAAAAGTGAGACAAGAAGAGAAAGAATATGAGCAGAAAATGAGTAGGAAGCATGGGCAAAGTTCTTCACAAAGGTTCAGGGAGAGACCAACTAAAAAAGGTATAGTTCATCTCAGTCTAGAACTGATTATGGTGGCAGTGGTAGGGGTTCTTATATGAGTACAGGACAATAGCCTGCTCAATTTCAAGCTACTCAGCATTCAATGGCATAGTAAGTGGGTAGTTCCTTTAGGGTACAGAGACAGAGACAGGGACAAGGAGACAATTCTAGGTTTGAACAAAAAAATAAAACTTTTCCTCAATGTGCCACTTGTGGTAAGTACCATTATGGGGAGTGTAGGAGGTTTGATCGAGGTTGCTTTGAGTGTGGTGCTCTAGGACACTTTAAGAGTGATTGTCCTTTACTTGTGACTAAAGTTAGTGGTTCTGGTTATGGATTGGTAACACCTCAGAATCCACAGATTGGAACAACACCAACATGAGGTAAACCTACAACAAAAACGAGACCTAGTGAAAGTAGGACTATTGGGGCAACTTCATCAGCTCAGTTTAAACCCACAACACAACTTGGTAGGCCTCATACTCAAGCCAGAGTCTTTGCTATGACACAGCAGGAGGCAAGAACATCTCCAGATGCAATGACGGGTATGTTAACTATTTTTGGTAGGGATGCACATATCCTTATAGACCATGGATCCACTCATTCCTTTGTGTCTCAATCATTTTCTATGCATGCTGATAGAGAATTTAAACCTCTAGATTTTGGATTAGTTGTGGGTACACCAGTTGGGAATTTTATTATGTGTGAGCATGTGTACAAGGATTGTGTTATTAAATTGGGTGATCATGAGTTACTAGAAGACTTGATTCCTTTTCATCTCTAGGATATTGATGTTATCCTGGGCATGGATTGCTTATCCCTTCACCATGCCACAGTAGATTATTTTGAGAAGATAGTGATGTTTGATTGCCCTAGGGGGACCAAGAGTTTATCTTTCATGGAGAAAGGCATTTTTTTCCTTCTTGTGTGATATTTGCTATGACTGCTAAGAAGATGCTTAGGAAGGGTTATCAAGCAACCTAGCAAATGTAATCGATAATAGTTTAGAAAGGCCAAAGTTTGCAGACATTCCAGTGGTATGTGAGTTTCTCGATGTATTTCCTGATGAACTTTTTGGGTTACCTCCAGATAGAGAGATTGAGTTCTCTATTAATTTAAACCCAGGTACCGCTCCTGTCTCTATTGCACCATATAAAATGGCTCCGGCAGAATTGAAGGAGTTAAAAGTACAATTGTAAGAGTTGCTTGATAAGAGCTTTATAAGGCCTAGTGTATCACCTTAGGGAGCTCTTATTTTATTTGTGAAGAAAAATGATGGCACTCTGAGGTTATATATCGATTATAGGCAGCTAAATCAAGTCACAGTGCAGAATAAATATCCTTTGCCCCGCATTGATGATCTCTTTGATCAACTCCAAAGTGCTAAGGTGTTTTCCAAGATTGATTTGCAGTCTGGGTATCATCAATTGAAGATTAAGGAGTCTGATGTACCTAAGATGGCTTTTAGAACTCGTTATAGGCATTATGAGTTTCTTGTTATGCCTTTCAGGTTAACCAATACACCAGCTACTTTTATGGACCTCATGAATAAGGTGTTCAAACCCTATTTGGACAACTTTGTTATTGTATTTATCGATGATATTTTGGAGTATTCTCATAGTAAGGAAGAACATAAGGAGCATTTGAATATTGTATTACAAACTTTAAGAAGTAAGCAATTGTATGCCAAGTTGAGTAAATGTGAGTTTTGGCTTGATAGAGTTATCTTCTTAGGGTATGTTATTTCAGCAGAGGGGGTATTTGTTGATCCTAAGAAGATTGAGGCAGTAGTCAAATGGCATCCTCCTATTAATGCTATAGAGGTTAGGAGTTTCTTAGGCTAGCAAGGTATTACCGGCGTTTTGTTTAAGATTTCTCCATCATTGCAGCACCATTGACTAAACTACTTAGGAAGAATGCAAAGTTTGAATGGACAGAAGAATGCAAAGAGAGTTTCGAAAGGCTTAAGGCATGTTTAACTTCAACTCTAGTTCTCACTCTACCTTCAGGAGTAGGTGGATTTGTTGTGTACAGTGATGCTTCCCGCAAGGGATTAGGTTGTGTTCTAATGCAATATGGGAAGGTGATAGCTTATGCTTTTAGGCAACTTAGACCACATGAATTAAATTATCCTACCCATGACCTAGAATTAGTTGTAGTGGTTTTGGCTTTGAAGATATGGAGGCATTATCTTTATGGTAAGACTTGTCAGGTTTATACAGATCATAAGAGCCTAAATGTAACACCCTCACTTTAGCTAATCCATGCATTCGACTGTTCCGATGATTAATGTCAGTCCGGATAGTCAGAATGTCTGAAACTATATGTAAACTAGAGTGAGGAGTCATAAATAACCCAAATAATGGTAAAGAAAAATTTTAGAAATAAAATACAACAAAGTTAAATGAGCCGGTGCCCCTGTGATCGGTGACCTTAACGGGAAGTTGCTGTCTTGACAGCTAGTAGCCCTAAACCCGAGAGAAATCCCATGAATTAATTTTTGGGACTCTAGAGAAGAGTCATTGAGGTTTCGATGGCATTAGAATGCCAAGGAAATGCTTAAAAAAATTTTTAGATTGGTACAGACAATTTTAGTCTGTTAAGCAAAACGAAGGCATTTTGATCATTTTGTCTTCAGAGATGATTTTTGGCTAACTTGTCCAGTTAAATAAATAATTTATATGACATAAAATATAAATAAATATTGCTAAAAATTAAATTGAAAATGAGTAGAAAATAAAAGAAAAGAAAAGAAATTAAATGGGACTTATGACATCACCATGATGTCATTTAAAATGCCCTCCACCAATCACAACTCAACAAGCCATTATAAATCAAATAAAAAGGGATAAATTGAGACAAAAATAAAAAAACAAATATGCTTCTTCATCTCCAAATCAGCCGGCCAACATAGGAAGAGAGAGAGAAGAGAGAAAACCTCCATGGAAGTCTTGATCCCAAGCTTGCTTTCCACCTAAAACCACCATAAAACCTCATCTTGTCTTCACAAAAATTGACCCTTACCACTAGAGCAAGACTTGGACAGCAAAAAGAATTGGAAATCAAAAAGTTTTGGAAGTTGGGAATTGCTCACAAAGAGGTTAGTGCCATATTTCTTGCCTTTATTCCCTTTTAAGCATGAATTCAAGTTAAGTTAGGTTAGAAATTGATGAAAAATGAAGAAAATATGCATGCTTAGATTTCATGGAATTTTGGCCAGCCTTATGGGAGTGAGAGTTTGAGGGTTTTGATGGATTTGTATGGTTTAGAAATGATGTTTGATGTATAGACATCAATTAGAAATTGATTAGTATGCCTAATGTGATATGTGTTGTGTAAATCTTAAATTGGAGCTAGGGTTTGATATAAAAATTAGGAATTCAATGATATGTTGATAAATTGTTGATGTTGAGACCAATTATGGACTAATTAAAGTGCATGGAATGTAATTTGTGGATGATAGTAGTGTGGGAAGGTGGTATTGGAAGTGTTATTTTTGTGCAAGAAATTCTAAACCTATGAGTCCAGTGTGTTTAAATGAACATAAGTAGAGCTAGACAGCTCCAATTTGTTTGAGGCCAATTGGAGATGAAATTTAAAACCTTAAGCCACATTTTTGGTGAAGAAACCATGCCCAGAAAACCAACCTAAGTTGCTCCAAAAATTGACCTAATCCGGGTAACACATATACTGCCCTAGTAAAAGTGACCAAATGAGCAGTGTTTGTTCATTTGGCCATAACTCAGCGTAAAAATATCTAAATGATCTGAATTTTATATCAATGAAAAGATTAGACAACTTAGAACAACTTTCATAGAGAACACAAACTCAAATTTTGAACCTAACCAATTCAAATTGCTAGTCCAAGTTAGGACACCAAATCTAGCAGAACCAAATTGCCCGAAAAATCTGGGAAAGGACCATTCCGGCTAGTTATGGTAAATTGATCATAACTTGAGCTACAAAACTCCAAATGGAGTGATTGAAAAAGGAAATTAAAAAAGACACATAAAGGAACAACTTTGATAAAGAAAAGTTTGCTAAATTCTCACTGTAGCTTAGACCAATGGAATAGTCAACATAAGACACAAAAACTGAATTTTTGAAAATACTTTTAGGAGGCTTTGAATTGCAATTGGCAATCAATGCCAACAAACTTAGAACCCAAAATGTGGTATAAATATGTATCAAACATTTGTGTACATATTATGAATTAAAAAGTCAACCTTTGAAGGGAAATGGTCAAGTGAATAGTAACTATAAAAAACTTAAGTCGCTAATGGGGTCAATGGTGCCCCACTTAAAGGACTTAATGTATACCTAAATTATGAGAATAGGTAGATGGGAATTATATTCTCATCACAAATAGAACTTAGGAGACATTGTTAATATATTTTGAAATGTGGTTTGGAAATCAACATAAATGAAAATGTTGAACCTAGGGACATGTAAAATGATGTAATAAATTAGATAAGGAATTAGAAAGGAAAAATAGATGATATAATTGATAAATTGTGAATTATATAAATGATATTCATGAATATATGCATTAGATGAAAATGAGTCTAGATATTGTATTTTCAATAGGAAATAAAGTTTAGAATGTTATAACAAATATATATAATGGAATATATAATGAAATAATTGTTATAAATTGTGATAATATGAATGACATAATGAATGAATAAATGAATCATATTAATGTATGAATGAGACATTAGTTCTCATTATTGTGAAAAGGACTAATATTTTGAGTACAATGGTATAAAAGGATAATTGATGTAAATTGCGATCATATGAATGATCAAATGAATATATAAATTATAATTGGAATTTGTCATGAAATAATGAAGTCATAAAACACAATATATTAACATTTAATGTTACTATGTACCCATGTATTGCCTAGACACTTGTGTCAGATTGGATAGATTGGCATGCCAATAGGGTATTATTTTAGCAGTACAGCGAAAGGCTTTATGCCTGTATTCATGGTTTTATGCCCGCACTCATGGCTTTTATGCCCGATTATATGTTATCATGGCTTTTAGCCATAATGATATGTTATCATGGCTTTTTAGCCATACTGATATGTTATCATGGCTTTTTAGCCATACTGACTGCATACGTGGTTGACGTTTTGCGTCCCATGGTATGACGGCCCGAGGCACCGTGGTGTCCAGTGCCAACAACCCATTATCCATTTTAGTCAGCCTGTCATAGATTACCTGAGCAGTGTAAATTATTAAAATTATTTAAGAATATTTGTAATTAAAAACATTAGAAAGTGTTGAATGAAATGAGAAAAAGATTAGCAATAAAAACATAACTGAATCAAATAGTGCAAATGAAATTTTCAGAATTGTAGGAATCGAAAATACAATACTCCTAGAATTAATCTGTATATTGAATATTATTATTGTATAAACTCAGCACTTTCAAAGAGGGACAAAATAGAATATAAGATAGTTGATATTAAAAATATCATACCAAATTTAATTGATACCCGAGGATCTAAATTATACTTTAGAATTATATTTCAGTCTTTCTTTATTTGTATTTATTATTTTCTTATTATATTATCGCACCACTAAGCAACAATGCTTAGCGCGATGGATTTGTTTCTTCGCGCAGGTACTGAAGATAAATCCCAATGAATATTAAACAGGAATTTTAGAGTTCTGATCTGCAGAGTATTCAAGGTTGTCACCTCCTCAGCAATACATGTAGATAGGGCTCACATTAGTCATTTTATGTATTTTGTATAGTATAAATATTTCTTTTGTTGAAATGTAAACTAGAAAATTATAATTAATATTTATGTGTTGTAAATTAATGGAGATTGAAAATTTTCACATATGAGTTGAGCATGAATGGGAATGTATGGAAATGGATATGAATGAAATTGTATGGATTTGAATATAGAATTGAAATATATAGATGATGCATGAAATAATGAGATTTTTATTTTAAAATATTATTGAAAATTTTCAAGCAGGTGAATAGTGAAATACGACAACCGGTAATAAATTAGGAGAAACTCCGTCAGTTTCTCCTTAGATTATAATTTATATTAAAATATAATGAGAACAAAATTTTTAAAGGAATAAAGTAAGATAAAATAGGTTGCTCCGGCACCGAGTGTGACATGCCATGCTCGGTTACACTGTAGCCGGGTAAGGGGTGTCACACTAAAATATCTCCTCACATAGAAAGAATTGAATTTGAGGCAAAGAAGATGGATCAAATTACTTAAGGACTATGATTGTACCATTGAATATCATCTAGGCAAGGCTTATGTGGTAGCTAATGCCCTTAGTGGTAAGTCTTTTGGCCATTTGGCTTATCTCAAGGCAGTTCGACTTCCTTTATTACTAGCGATTTGACCTTTAAGAGCAAAGTTAGCAGTGGCTAATTCAGGAGCATTATTAGCAACTCTCAAAGTTAAACCAGTATTGGTGGAAAAGGTTAGAGAAGCTCAAAGCCAAGATAAAAAATTAAACAAGATCATCAATGAGGTGAGAAATGGCACTTTTCCCTAAGAGGGGATGGAACTTTGATGTTTGGTAATAGATTATGTGTACCTAAGGTAGGAAGCTTGAAGCGAGAGATTATAGAGGAAGCTCATTGTTCCATTTACTCAATGCATACGAGCAGCACTAAGATGTATAGGGATCTTAAAGACAATTATTGGTGGCCAGGTATAAAGAAAGAAATAGCATACTTTGTGTCAACATGTTTGGTATGCCAACAAATTAAAGCAGAACATCAACATCCAATGGGGAAATTGTAGCCACTTCCCATTCTAGAATGGAAGTGGGAATACATTACTATGGATTTTGTTTTTGGATTACCTCGTACTCCATGTAGGCATGATGCAATTTGGGTAATAATTGATAAATTGACCAAATTAGCACACTTTTTGCCTATCAGGATGAATTATTCTTTGGATAAGATAGTAGAGATTTATGTCAATGAGATTGTGAGACTCCATGGTGCTCTAGTTTCCATTATTTCAAATAGAGATCCAAGGTTCACATCTCAGTTATGGCCTAGCTTGCAAAATGCTTTAGGCACCAAAGTGAAGTTAAGTACTTCCTTCCACCCATAGATAGATGGTTAATTTGAACAAACTATTCAAACCTTGGAAGATATGCTTAGGGCATGTGTGATGGAGTTAAAGGCTGGTGGGACAAGTATGTGAGTTTAATGGAGTTCGCTTATAACAATAACTACCATGCTAGTCTTGGAATGGCTCCTTATGAAGCATTATATGGAAGGAGATGTAGAACCCTAGTGTGTTGGACTGAAGTAGGGGAAAGAAAACTAGAGGGTCCATAAATGGTACTGTAACACTCCCACTTTAGGTAGTTCACTACATTTTACTATTCTGGTGGCTAACATCTATCCGGATGGCTGGGATGTCTAGAATTACCCTTAAATTTAAGTAAGGAGTCATAATTTAAATTAATAAAGATGAAGTAAGGTTGAAGAAAAAAATAAAAAAAAGTGGAGTATAAATCAGTTAAATGTGCACAAGTCCCGGCGATGGGCAATACCACTGGGAAGTGACTATGAGTCCGGTTGCTACTCCAATTCATGTAGGACCTTATAAGATTCTTAATTAAGGCTTAATTGAAGTATTATTATGAATTAATTAGTCAAAGAAATGAAAAGAAATAAGTTCAAATAAGCAAATTAAAAATCAAAGTGAAAAACGGAATTAAGGACTTATCGGGTATTATGGAAAAGATAAAAAAAAATTCGGTAAGAGCAAGATTGGTCAATTAGATTTAAAAGTCAAATATTGACCAAAAAATGAGATTTATTAAGTTAATGAAGTTGGATTAGTTAAATTAATCAAGATTTAGAAAATTAAGCATCATTAATTAAAAAGTCAATTCTAATGATTAGAGATTTCAACATATTTATAAGTTTTCCATTTCCAAATAATTACAAGTTTGTCATTAGGGAATTAAATAATATAAATATCTATTATTAGAGACAAAAATCATCATCTTTATTTTCTTCTTCTCCATGGCCGAACCTCCTTTTTACCCTCTCCACCATTTTTGTTTTTCCCAGGCTTGAAATCTCGCCTCTTTCTCACCTTTCATCACTTAAGATAGTCAAATTAAGCTTCAATTTGGTGAGAGCATCTCATTTAAGCAAGAAATTTCAAAGATTTAGGAGGGTTACCACAAAACCAATTGGGAAAAAATTCAAGGTAAGCGAGAATTGAACTTAGTATGCATGAATTCATGTTACCATGTTATAATTATGGCATAAGTGTGATTTGTGATGAAATTGTGATGAGAATTTTTGAAAATTTTGAAGAAGGCAATTTGATCCATGCTAACAAGGGGCAAGGAAAGGATAATAAGATTGATTAGAGGTGATTTTGAAGGGCTAAACAAAGATTAAAAGCTTGATTTTTGGTATGTGCATTCTTAATACCTTAATTTCCTCTTTAAGTTGTTACTTAGGGTTTCATGCCAATTAGGGTTTTTGAAAAAATTGAATCTATATGTTTATTTTATAGATAGAAAAATGATGTTTAGTGAGTGTAAATAATGTAGTGCCTATTTGAACTCATGTTGCTTCGATTGTGTTGAAGTATGCATCATGAATGGGCATGTAAAGTAATTTGGCAGAATTTGACCAGACTGGACTTTTAAGTCCATATCTTGAGTTCTGTAATTCCAAATGACTTAAAAATTATGGCAAATTAAAGCTAGAAGTTGGGTAAATACATTGATTAATTGCTAGAAGTTGAGTCACAAAACCTAGAACCTGGGTGCAGTGTACCTTGAATAGTCAGGAGTGAAATGGGTATAACTTACCCTAGGAAACTCCAAATTTGGTGATTCTTAATTTTTTGAAAAGCTAAGACATAAAGAAACAACTTTCATGAAGAACAAAATGACAAATTTTGATTGCAACTTGTTCAAATTTGGACTCCAAAAACTATCTAGAACCTGTCTTACGATCAGTAAAGTAGTGCATCTGAACATGTCCTATTTATTTGGACATAACTCACCATATAAAATTCCAAATGAGGTGAAGTTTACCTTGCTGGAAAGCTAAGATGCAGAGAAACAACTTTCATAAGACCAATTTGACAAATTATGACTGAAGCTTGACTGAAATTGAGTTCCAAAACCTGTCCAGAAGCTACCCTGTATTTTGCAAGGAAACATGACCAGATCCTGCTTATTTGGTCATAACTTATAATCTATAAATTAGAATCAAGTGATTCAAAAACCAAATGAAAGTTAAGACATAAATCTAAAAATCTTATGAAGAAAGAATAAGCTAATTCTTGCATTTACTTAGTCCAATTTCTGTTGGAAAACTATATATACATTTAGAAATTTGCAAGATTGGGCCATGTTAATTATTATTACAAATTGCAAATGTATTTAGTATGCTTGATGCAAGGACTATACAAATATGGAAATGGTATGAGTATGTTGGCACATATATCTTGACATTTATGTGAACAAAGAATGCTGAATGAATGCTAATTATGAAAGTTGAGCTAATTAAGCCTAGACAATAAGTATAGAATTGGATAAATTGGTACACTACCAGTCAGAGCCAACGAGTAGTCAGTACCGAGAATGAAAGTCAGTATTATACCGGTCAGAGCCATTGAGTGATCAGTACCGAGAATAAAAGTCAATGTTATACCGATCAAAGCCACCAAGTAGTCAGTACTGAGAATGTAAGCCTATGCTAAACTAATCAGAATCACTGAGTGGTCAGTATCATGAGTCCCATTATCCAATCTATATACCGTCTGTCATAGGTTACTATGAGTACTTGAGTAAAGTCTCCAATTATGATCATAGAGATAATAATTTCAAATAAGATATGATAAAATGCATTTAACCTCATTAAATGGTATGATTAATAAGTACGGATTTATTGACTTATTGTTATGTCATGATGTTATATATTTGTTTTAAAACTTTTAAATACTCTTGTATGAACATGATGAGTATATTATATGTTAGTGTGTATAAGGAAAATTATTTTATTTTAAGTTAAAAGTGCACCACTAAGCTATTTAGCTTAGCACGAAGATTTGTTTCCTCACGCAGGTAAAGTAGACAAAGTGTATATTTTGGCTGACAGGAGGTAGAGTGGATCTGCAGAAAAGTCCAGAGTCACCATATCTCAGACTTTTGGATAGATGCATCATCATCTTCTGCATTGTACATTTTTACTCATATGCGTATGTACAGTTATATTGTAAACAATATGATGTAAACTTCATTTGTGGAAATTATAATTATAAGTTTGTAAGCTTAATTTAGCCACATGAGTGGGTTAATAATAATTGTAAATTAAAGATATTCTTGTGTATATGCAAATTGGGTTCAGAATGGATAATGATGATTGTATGTGAAGGAAATGATATAGAAACTGAGAATTTAACGGGTTATAAACACTATTTTAATAGATGAATTGTTGAAATTTAGGGGAAACTCTTATAGTTTCTCCATTTAATAAAAGCAGTTTAATTATAATATAAATAAATTGACAAGAAAATAAGCAAAATAAATAATGGCACAGAGATAGGTGCTCCGTGCACCAAATGTGATATCTCCTTAATCGGTTTTATGATAGACTAAGTAAGGAGGTGTTAAAGGTACAACAAACTATGGATAAAATTCAAATGATAAAGAGTAGGTTAAAAGTAGCACAAGATAAGCAAAAGAGTTATGTAGATTTGAAGAGAAGAGATATTGAGTACAATGTTGGTGATAAGGTATTCTTAAAGATTTCTTCTTGGAAGGGAATTGTACACTTTGGTAAGTGTGAAAAGTTAAGTCCTCGGTTTATAGGGCCTTATGAGATTATAGAGAGGATCGGACTAATTGTTTATCGCTTAGCTTTACCCCCAGAGTTATCACAAATCCATGATGTCTTTCATGTATCTATGTTAAGAAGATATAGAAGTGACCCCTCTCATATTCTCCAAAAGCAACCTATTGAGTTGAGAGAAGATCTAACATAAGAGGAAGAACCAGTGGAGGTCATTGATAGAGAAGAGAAAGTCTTAAGGAACAAAGCAATTCCTTTTGTTAAAATTTGTTAGAGTAATCATTCAAAGAAAAAAGCTACTTGGGAAAGAGAAGAGGATATGCGAGCTCAGTACCCACACTTGTTTGCGCTACCAGATATGTAAATTTCGAGGACAAAATTTTTTTTTAGGAGGAAAGAATTATAAGGCCCAGCTAAGTAGCCCAGCCAAGATAACTCTAGAATTTGTATATATATATATATGTGTGTGTGTGTGTGTGTGTGTGTGTGTGTGTAAAAAAAAAAAAAAGAGCAGAACAAGGCAGCTTCTAGTAACAAAACAAGGGAGGAGAATTTCACACACTCCATAGCCAAATTTCACCTTGATCCCTCCATTTTCAACCCAAACTTCTTCCTCATCCTTTCTTTTACATCCAAATCACTCAATTACACCCATAAATCCATAAAAACCTTAGCTAAAACTCATTTCTTCCCACAATAGCACAAATTAAGTTTTAATAGGTAAGTTCTTATTCGTCTTTTTTTGTGAAATATTAAGCTTAAATTAACTTCCTTTATTATTTAATTGTGATTTCTATAGAAAAAGAAATTGAGGGAGGCAAGTTTAGGATAAAGATTTGTGGTAAAGTTGATATTGAAATAAAGGTTTCTATGGATTAATTTCAAGGAAATTCGTAGCTATAATATATATACATATATATTAGGTATTTTTAAGAGGTGAATATCAAGAATTAGTTTTCAATTATGAGAATTAAATTTAGGTTCTTTAAGTCCTAAATATTTGGTTGAGAGTGAAGAAATTAGAATATAGAATTTGTTGATTTTGGAGTTATCAATGAATATTGATTATATTTATGTGAGCAA
Source organism: Hevea brasiliensis (assembly GCF_030052815.1). Taxonomy (NCBI): domain Eukaryota; kingdom Viridiplantae; phylum Streptophyta; class Magnoliopsida; order Malpighiales; family Euphorbiaceae; genus Hevea; species Hevea brasiliensis. The sequence continues at coordinate 39,826,858 of NC_079508.1, read as the reverse complement.
GAATTCTAAAGTTATTGTTGGAAGAAAATTTAGTATGAAGTGTTAAAAAGGAGAAAAATATTATTATAGAGGGGTAAAAAAATTTTTAAGAAAGAAAATGGTGGAATTAATTATGGATGTATTATATAGGCTTTGGAGGGGTATTTTAAATTATTTTTGAATGCGTTGCGGCTTGTGAAGAATTGGTTGAGTTTTGAAATTTTGGAAGACGTTCGATTTATACCAAAATACCATCAAATTTTTTTGAATTTTAAATAAATAAATCATGCATTTCACCCTCATCTTTTTCATCTTCAGGATTTAAAATTCCTTTTCTTAATTTATTACTTTTCCCTACACTTTTAGGAGATGACCTAGCTCCTGTTGTAGATAATAGGAGTGGTATCGGCTACATTATTTTCAGTATAGGTGAGTGGATAAATATTTAACACTGAAAATTTTTATTAAATGCATATTTATTTATGTTATTTTTCTTTATGCAAAAATGGGAATGGATAATGGTAATTATGTGTTTATTTATTAAATGAAATGAAATTGAGAAGCACAGCTGAATAAATGACTGAATATACTCAATACATGCATCGAATAGATAACACCTCGATGATGGGTGATATAATTTTAACTCAGCTTATATTTATATTGTCTTTGGGATAGCGCTTGATATACACATAGCCTTTGGGGCGTATATCAGGTGATCGCCCTTTGGGGGTAGCTCTGCACATGTGTTTGACCAACATATTTATTGCTCTTAGGCCGTTAGTGTCATCATAGAGCTTAAGATGCCAGCATTGCTCTCAAGTTACCAGAGTTTATTATATGCACCTGAGATGCCAGCATTAGCATATTATGAGTGTATGAGAATATTATTGATTTTATGATTATTATCAAAGTTATTTCTGAAATATTTTATTTTTCACAACATGAAATTTTATTTTATCTCAGTTATGTAAATTACAGCAAATGATATTTATTCAACTGACATATGTTAGTATAGCAACTGGTACTATTAAGTACCAAAATCTTGTATATTCCCCCTTTATTATTTATTTATCTACTCATTGAGTTGTTATACTCACCTCTTATATTTTTAATATTTTAGATTCTTTTTGGTGATCCTTCTATCAGTAGCCCTCATTTGTTAGCATTGTCCTTTCTTCCAAGTCACCAGCTATAGAGTCTAGGGAAGGTAGGGCCAACATATTCCTTTTGTAAATTTTGATCATTTTGGATTAGTGTATATATTATCTATGTGTTTAGGCTGCTACCCACCTAAAGTCTGTGTTTGTATTATTTTTTTGGTTCCCACAGAGGGAAAAAAATCATGTATCTATGAAGATGATTTATCTATTTGGCATGGAGCCACTTTATGTGTATATGTATATATTCACATATTCTTCTAGGTTTTCTGCAGGTTTCATATGTCCAATTAGATATATTTTAGGATAAACTCTGTCAGTTTTTCCTTATCACATTTGCCTCATAGGTTGGAAGGCAGGCGTGACAACATCTTTTTTCATATTTCCTTTCTGAACTTTGGCCTGTGTGCCATTCTTCTTTTAAGGCTATTCTTTCATCATCTAACCTAATGTGCTCATTTGCTCATTCCATCAGTTGCTTGTAGTCCACGGTCGAATTTTTTATTAAGGAATCCATAAATCTGTTGTTTTGGATCCTTTTTTTTTTTTTTACTTTGCAGGCTATTTTGTGATTAAGGTTTCTATCTGGATAGCTTCTGCATTGAACCTAGATATATAGGCCCTACGAGATTTTCCTTCCATTTGTTGTATCTTCATGAGGTCAAATGATAGTTTTCTAGGTGGGATACAGCTTACAAATTTCTGCTTGAATGAGCTTGCCAGTTGTTCAAAGTTTTCTATGGAACCATCTATGAGCCTTTGATACCACTTCTAGGCCAGTCTTGCTAGCTTGATTGGAAAAAACATGCACAAAATAAAATTATTAACATTCCGTAAAAGCATTGTTGTACAAAATTTTGCCAAATAGCTCCTAGGGTTAGAAGTCTCATCATATTTTTCTAGAGCTGGTAATTTAAACTTTGGTGGGAAAACTTCTAATAATATTTCTTCATTTAATGATGAACCATCTCCCATTCCATATTCATCATCATGAGAATTCTTTTGGAACTTCTTGATTGCTCGTGCAGTTTTTTGGCTGAGGGCACTTTGCTCAGAATCTGATTCATCATCATCCGAATACATTCTCTTTGCCTTGCCTTTGTTGGTTTCAGATTTCACCCCTCTAATTGGTTTTTCAGATGGTATGGTGGTTACGGAAGGTGGAGGTGGCGGTATTATCATAGGTGTATCAAGGGTGCTACCCTTAATATTTTGTTCATATTCTTTCTTTAATGATTCCAACAAAGCCTCAATTTCCTTGATTCTTCTGAACATAGACTCAGGATCAGAGAGGCCTCCTGGCTGGGTTCCATGGGTTGCTGCATTCTATTGCCATTGGCAGAGCGTCCATGTCTCCCAAGATTTTTAAAAGTATGTTTCCAGAGTTGGAACCTACATCAGCCATGAGATTGCTCTGAATGAAATAAAAAAATTTTCCAAAAAAAATCACAAACAACATTCTAATGAGAAAAACAAGGAAAAAACAGCCGGTGTTTTTTTTTTTCACAGGCGGCACCAACTAATGTTTCCATGGATTTCTAGATACTGGATCTAGCCAGATCGAGGGTCTCTTGAAGATCAAAGAATAGGTGAGGCCCAATGGTGGTTGGCAACCACTCCGACTCTCAAATTAGTAATCGAATTATGGATTGAATTAGTATAATAGAAGTAAGAGTTTTATTTGCATACATGTTCCTATAGCTTTACCTTGTTTAAAAAGTGATTGACTGGGATAAAATCTTGGCCAAATCTTCACTAATTCCCCATTTAAGTTGTAATGGTCATCACTCCTAGATTGAGCTAGGAATTAGGTGAGGTTAACGCGTGATCAATGGCATGATAGATGGCGTGATACTCACTTGGTCCGATCTTAGAGGATGCTGATCTCTCTGTTTTGTCTGATCTTCAGATGACAAGTTGGAGCATCTTGAGAGATCTTCTTAAGCTCAGTTCCTTCAGGTGTTGGGTTGAGATCAAATGGGCGAGCTCCATCTAGTTTAGAGCTCAGGTGGGCGAGCTTTTGCTGAGTCGGTTTATTAGCCTTTTATATCAATTATGAAGGATAACATGTGGTAAATAATATTTTTACATAAATGAATTTGTAAAAAAAGTAATATAAATAATTTGTAAATATTGCATTTAATCACAAAAAGTCTTAATTTTTCAAAATCAAATTTTAAAGAAAACAATAATTTAAATAATAAATGTTAAAGTAGTATTATAAATAATAATGATAATAAAAAGAGAAATAAAAAAAATTAACTAATAATTAGTATAACAGAGAGTTATTTATGGAAAGTGACACATGGCAAATTTTTCAAGGAAAGTGCCATGTGACATTCCCTTTATATATAATAGCTACTTATTGTAATGTTAAAGTGTAATAATTAAATAATTTATAACTTATATATAGATAATTAGGGAATTAATAACTTAATCATAATTTAAAGAAATTATATAATTAATTAATAAAAAATAGAGAGAATTTAATGAAATTACTTGAGACATATATATATATATATATATATATATATATATATATATATAATTTAAAAATTTATTATTAACCAAAGTAATAATATTAATTATTTATTAATTATACTATAATAATATCAAAAAAATAATGAAAATTAAATATTAATATAAATTTCTTGTTTACCATAACTATGAAAATAAAATTTTATTTCATTTTTTATAATTCATTATATATATATAACTTTCAATATATAATTGAAAATATGTTATGGATGCATATTTGTGGGCAAGACTTGATCCACAAGAGAATCCAATCAATGGTGATAAGAATGGCAATGAATAAATTAGCATCAAAAGTGGATTCAGCAGCAGCAACTAATTAGCAGAAATAAATATCATAATTAAAATATTACTCTAATTGTCATTATCTTATATTATGACCTTAAATTTTGGTCTCCAATAATAGAGAATTCCATATGAAATAATGTCATAATCTCTTTATAAAGAGATCTGATTATGAATGAAATATCAAGCAAAATTATCTCAATTGTTTTGTGAGATTTGAGATTTTCTCTTAACGAGTCTTGAGGTTTTGGGCTCCCTCCGACGAGTCCTACTTTTCTATCAGCATAGGTCCATCAAGACGGAGAAACCGCAATAAGGGAAAGGCTGTAGGTTCTAAAGAAGACTTCGTAGTTCATTGCCCCGTGACTCGATCCTTGACTCTTGAATATAACAAATTGGTATCAAAGCCAAACATGGGTGATTCCAATGAACTGTGAGCCCTTATGTGCAAGATGTTAGAACAGAACACAACGAGAGTTGCCCAGGTAGAGGCGCAAGTTCAAGATTTAACTCGATAACTAAAAGAATTCATGTCAGTAATGGGCGAAACCAATGGAAAGGGAACAAAAATTGGAATCGGTAGCAGTTCCTCACATCTAAATACTACTACATGGCTGAAAGAAAGAACGAAGCTGTGACAGACTGGAAGTGTGGTGCCGAGGTATGCCAAGTTGGACTTTCCAACATATGATGGATCAAATGATCCCCTCATCTGGCTCCATCATTGTGAGCAATTTTTTCTTAATCAAAAGACACCAAAAATAGATAAGGTGAACGTTGTAGCATTCAATGTGACGAGAGAGGCACAACTCTGGTTCCTCATATTAGAACAAGAAGAACCCTAACTATCATGGAATGTGTTTAAAGAATATTGCAATTTGAGATTCGAGCCTCTACTCAAAAGCAATCCTTTGGGTGATTTGGATAATCTAAAATAGACAGGGACGGTGGAAGAATACCAACGTCAGTTTCAGAGCCTCCTAGCTCATGCAACAACAGTTCGAGTAGATCAACAAGTTGGCTTATTTACTACAGGCCTAACAGATTCAATTTGAATTAATGTAGAGATGTAAAATCCTTTAAGTTTGGTGGCAACTATGAACCTGGCAAGAGCTTTGGAAAAAAAAAACAACAATTGGAAGAAAATTGGATAAATTTATGATCCAATACAAGAACAACACCTACTTCATCAATTCTATGCATAACCAATGCTGTTACCACATTACAGAATTCTAGTTTAGGAAGTGTTTTGTCTCCCTTTGTTAAAAGATTGATTCATCTAGAGATGGCTAAGCAAAGAGCAAAAGGGCTATGCTATAATTGTGATGAACCATATTCCTCCAGGCATCAATGTAAGAAGTTATTTTGACTGGAGATGGATGATTCAGAGGAAGCAATGAGGCAAAGGGACTGTGGGTGATTCATTGTCTTATCCTACTATTGAGCTTGAGGACAAGCTCTTTCTCCAAGAAAGGAGTAATGTTATGCATGCATATTTGTGGGCAAGACTTGATCCACAAGAGAATCCAGTCAATGGTGATAAGAATGGCAATAAATAAATTAGCATCAAAAGTAGATTTGAAAGCAGCAACTAATTAGCAAAAATAAATATCCTAATTAAAATATTACTCTAATTGTCATTATCTTATATTATGACATTAAATGTTGGTTACCAATAATAGAGAATTTCATATGAAATTATGTAATAATCTCTTTATAAAGAGATCAAATTATGAATAAAATATCAAGTACAATTATCTCAATTGTTTTGTGAGATTTGAGACTCTCTCTTAACGAGTCTTCAGGTTTTGGGCTCCCTCCAACGGGTCCTACTTTTCTATCACCATAGGTCCATCAAGAGGGAGAAACTGCAACAAGGGAAAGGTTGTAGGTTCTGAAGAAGATTTCATAGTTCATTGCCTCGTGACTCGATCCTTGACTCGTGATTGTTATTTTCACGAGTCAAGGATCGAGTCACAGGGCGATGAACTACAAAATCTTCTTCAGAACCTACAGCCTTTCCCTTGTTGCGATTTCTCTCTCTTGATGGACCTATGGTGATAGAAAAGTAAGACTCATCGGAGGGAGCCCAAAACCTCAAGACTCATTAAGAGAGAGTCTTAAACCTCACAAAACAATTGAGATAATTTTGTTCTGATACCAATTTGTAATATTCATGAGTCAAGGATCGAGTCATAGGGCGATGAACTACGAAGTCTTCTTCAAAACCTGCAGCCTTTCCCTTATTGCAATTTCTCCCTCTTGATGGACCTATGGTGATAGAAAAGAAAGACTCGTCGGAGGGAGCCCAAAACCTTAAAACTCATTAAGAGAGAATCTCAAATCTCATAGAATAATTAAAATAATTTTGTTTGATATTTTTATTCATAATCTGATCTCCTTATAAAAAGATTATTATATAATTTCATATGGAATTCTCTATTATTGGAAATCAACATTTAAGGTTATAATATAAGATAATGACAATTATAGTAATATTTTAATTAGGATATTTATTTTTACTAATTAGTTGTTGCTGGTGAATCCACTTTTGATGTCAATTTATTTATTGTCATTCTTATCACCATTGACTGGATTCTCTTGTGGATCAAGTCTTACCCACAAATATGCATCCATAACAAAATATGTCTTTATTAAGTGCGTACTAAAATAAGATAAATAAAAATAAAATAATATTTAAGTAAATTAAAATTTATTAAATATATAAAAATTAGAGAGAGGGCAAAATATTTAACTCTATATGACTACTTTTATAGTATAATTTTAAATTGTTTTATTAATTTTAAGATATATAATTCTTAAATTTTTGTAATTAAATGAAATGATTAAAAATTCAAGAATCATTAAATGAGAAATTTATAAAATTATTAAAAAATATCTAATATTTTTAATTAGTTGGGCATAAAAATTATGGTAACAACGGTGATAGTAAAAGATATTTAATGGTAATAATTACTTATATTAATTACTATAATTATTAAATATAATAATTTATATATGGTAAGTGTCACGTGACAACATTAAAGTCTATAATGTCAGGTGGTAGTAGCAAGGGGAAATTTTCTTACCTTATAATACCACGTGGCAGCATCAAAATTTAGAATGCCACATAGCAGTAGTAAGGAAAAACCTCATGCTTTATATATATATATATATATATATATATATATATATATATATATATATATATATATATATATATATATATATATATATATATTTGTGATTTTTTCAATTCTGCATTCAATAATGAGGGATTTTTATTTTCAAACTCCAAAAAGTAAAAGTGGAGACAATTACAGAAACTAGGGAGCGTAGAGAGTTGATATACAATGCTGTTAAAAACTAGAAAATTAATTTGCTTGTTCTGGGTAATAAAGGTGGAGCTTAAAATGGCTAGTATTTGGTACATTTTCTCCTTAATGAACCATATATATGATTAATTTCAGGAAAATCCATTAGGTAATCTATATGTTCAAACAAGATGATTGTACAAGTTTTGGTGTTGATTGATCTTTTTCTTGCAAAGTAACAGTTGTTGATGCATGGCTTTTCTTGGTAGTGTGAGAAACTGTTGCCTGAATAATGCCAAGTGCCCTGTTTTTGTTGTGAAGGAACCAAAATGAAAGAGAGCACTAACCCATATCAAGCATTGAACTTTTGTCCTGCTGAATCAATATTTTTCCTTGTATATATGTACTACCAAAGATATGTTATCATTATGAATTACTTGAAGTCATCTACGATTTGTTGTGCCTTGTTTTGCTATTTTTTTCTCTAGTGCTTGCTTTTTTATTTATCAGTTTACTAAACGTTGAATCAATATTTTTCATGTTGATAGAAGAGTTGATCTCTTAGACGTTTGCAATGTTTGTGCTTTGTTTAATTTTTAGAATTAAAATTAAAAAAAAAAAAAAAATTTGCTGTTCACTCAAATCCAATTTATTAAACATTGCTCCCCATGATATTATATTATGAGGGCATAGGCTACAAAGTCCTCAAACATAACAATTACTTAAAAATTGAAATACATATATAAATTAAACTCAGTGGGTAGACTTGATTGTGTTGCCAATATCAATGACAAATCGATATCTAACATCGGCTTTCAATATGCGTTCCATGGCTGTGTTCGCATACTCAATTGGAATAACTTCAATGTCTGCTGTTATGTTGTGTTTGGCTGCAAAATTAATCATTTCTTGCGTTTCCTCCATTCCCCCAAAGCCACTACCTCCCACCATCTTCCTTCCTGTCAATAGTAAATATATAGTTGAAATTGTTAATTAATTTTTATTTGAATTAAGAGTAAGAAGTAGACATATAGGAATGGACAATTACCCATTAACAAAGGCAAGGCTACTAGCTCAAGTGGCTTCTCTGGAGCACCAACCAAAACCAGCTTCCCATTAGTCTTCAACAGCCAAATCAAAGGTAGTAGAGGGTGCATTGCAGACACTGTATCAATTATACCATCCATTGTGCCCATTGCAGCCTGTACCAATAAGATTTATCAACATCAGAAATTAAGTACACATGCACATAGGCAAACTTCTCTTGAGTATAAATTATAAATTATGCACCTTCATTTGATCTTGGTCACGGCTAACCAAAAATGAATCAGCACCAAGATGCCCAAGGGCCTCCTGCTTCTTGCTAGGTGAGGTGCTAATCACAGTCACCTTAACCCCCATACCCTTGGCAAATTTCACTGCCATATGACCTAGCCCACCGAGGCCAACTACGCCCACATGCATGCCTGGCTTGTCAAGTCCATAATATTTCAAGGGGCTGTACACTGTGATTCCGGCACAAAGGAGAGGAGCAGTAGCATCAAGAGGCAAGGCATCTGGAATACGAACGATGAAGTGCTCATCGGCAACCATGATGTCAGAGTAGCCGCCGTAAGTGATGGTTCCGTCATAGTTCTTTGCACCATAGGTGAGTATCATTTCTGCGCAATAATTTTCAAGATTGCTTGTGCAGTTATGGCAGGAGCGGCATGATCCCACAATGCAGCCCACACCAACTTTATCTCCCACCCTGAATTTTTCCACTTTGCTGCCAACCTCTCTCACCACTCCCACAATCTCATGCCTGCATTACAAATTCACCAGAAATGATCATTTTTTATATTGGTTGATGGGGTTCCAACACTTAACTTTACACCGTTAAACATTTTAATTGCTAAGGTGATCAGAATACGTACCCAGGGACAAGAGGGTAAGTGGAAGTGCCCCATTCATTCTTGACCATGTGAAGGTCTGAGTGGCACATTCCACAGTAAAGAACCTTAAAACAAACGTCTTTCTCTCCTGTTGCCCTGCACAAACATGTCATTTATGGATAATTAGGAATAACTGGGTTATCGAATTTGTTCTTAGACATTCAAGAAAAAGAAGATTTGTTGATTTAAAAAGAGACACAAGAAAGATTTATGGAATTATAAGAAGAAAAAGAACCTCCGGGAGAAGTTGAAGGGAGAAAGTACACCAGATTCGTCTCTTGCAGCCCATCCAAATGCCTGTTTGGGATGCTCTTCCTCTGGCAATTTGGCTGCCATTTTTCTTCGTATGAAATTTAGATGGAAAATGCAATAGATTTGTAGATGAGTCGAAAGTAGATAGCTTGAATGCTAGCTTCAGGTGATGGGTTAGGGGGGTACGTGCCCATCAATATATAGAGTAGTTGGAAGTTGAAAGAATCCTGGTTGGGCGGAGTGATGACGTATTAGGTGAGCTTTCCTCTTTGGGCCTTACGTATCAGCTGACCGAAGAGCGAGCCGCAAGACGAGAAAGCAGTCCAAAAAACAGAAAACGCGGTGCTCAAGAAGTTTATTTATTTATTTATTATTTTAGCAGCCGTCACGGAAATAAGGCTGCTAATTTTAACTAATTTACAGCCTCTTTAGTAATTTTAACTAAATTAATAGAGTGTTATGTTATTCTGTGCATCATGGAAATAGGGCTGTTTACGTAATCAAATATGTAATAAATTATACTATTTATTTTATTATTTTAAAAATATTAAATATAATAAAATAATAATTATATTTCATAATCAATTAAATTTCATAAAAGAATAACACGACCTCGTTCGGAAAGATTTTATATTTTCGTCAAGTTATTATTATCTTTTTTTTTTTTCATATTTTCAACAAATAATTGCTTCTCTCTCATAATTTTATGCTTTGAGTTTTATAAAAAGATTTGAAGATCCTTGATTGAGAGACATTTTATTAATTATTAACACACTCTTTAATGCTCAAAATTGAATATCTAGAGTAATAAAGAGATAGATTTTATTATATATCTTATATTTTAATTTAAAGAGAATCGAATTTAAACAACAGATTTCTTAAATCTTTAATAGAAATTATATATATATATATATATATATATATATATATATATATATATATATATATACACACTCAAATATATAGCTGTGTAATTGAAGTAAGAAAGCTCATAAACAAGTATGCAATTGTACCCAAGTCATTGGTGCTCATTATTCATTAATCATCTCAAAAAAATAGAATTTCTTTATACTTTGGAGAGGCAAAGTCGCTGGGTTTTGTTGAGGAAATTAACTCTGCAATTATGCTGGTGGACTAGAGAAACTTAATGAGTTTGCCAAATTACTAATATACCCTTGTAAAAATATGAAATTCCAGGGGCCCAAATGCTCCCCCTCCCTAGTGTAGGCCTGTTACTGTATGCAGTATTTATTATTATTATTATTATTGATAGGTACGCCGCCTGTATTGTTTTACAAATTTTAATTTACATAGTGCGGTATGTTCCTCTGCGAAATTAGTGAGTCCAATCCTTTTGTATATTTTCTTTTGCATAAAAGATTTAAAGAGTTGTCCAATCACTTGATAGGATTTCATTTAAAATCAGCTAATTCTATTTTTGTCTGTTTGTAATGATAATTTATTTCATATTTGATGTTCAAGAGAGTCCACATATATATATATATATATATATATATATATATATATATATATATATATATATATATATATATATATATATATATATATATTAAAAGTATTTTTAAGTTTAATTTAATTTATTTTTAAATTTTTTATTTAAATTAATTTAAAAGTTTGAAACTCAATTTAATTCAAAAATTAAGAAAATTAAGTTCTTATTTTTAAATTTAAATCAAATAAAACTTTTTAAATTTAAATAAAAAATAAAAAAATTTACTTATAAATTTTAACTTTTTATTAAATTAAATTTCTGCGTTAATTGAAAAAAAAATTTAACATAAATTAAAAATTATCAATTAATTTAGACAAAAAGTTAAAAGGAAAAAAATTGAACATTTTGCCTTAAAAATATGGAGAAAAGTAATTTGATATTATCAACTTTTATATAAGCTAGAAATTATTAGTTGAATAAAGAAATATTTCATTTTTCATTTTATCATTTCTAAACCAGTTGCTGGAACTGGAATTGTTTTGAAAAATAAATTTCCAGCAAAAACTATTTCCAACTAAACAGCATAACATAATTTAAAAAAAAAAAAAAAACACTAACAAAAAAAAAAAAGGAAAGGGTCAGTCAGAATAAGCTACAAACTCACAAAAATCACTCGACACACCATGCCATCCATTCACTATGGCCATCGACGATTTTCGCCCCAAATGAACATAGAATCCATCGTTTTTAACATAAAATCCAACTGCCTCACTGCATAGAATGGCTCATGGCTACTTGAACCTCTCCTTTCTTTTCTTACCCCTCCTTGCATGTGGTAGAGGCAATCCAGTCCATTACAGCAAGTCCAAAAGGGATGGCTGTTCCGACTGTGGTTTGGCATGGGTAGATCTTGAAGTAGAAGTGGCCCCTCTTCCTATTCCTCTTCCTCTGCCCACAGCAGTTTATGGTGGCGGAGCAAGTTTAGGTGCAAGCTGCTTGGTTTTGCTGGAACCAAATATTGATCCAAGATCTGTTGATTTCTTATCATTATATGGACCCAAAGTAGATATACCTTGATTTTGTTTCATGAAACCAATTGAATTCTGAGGATTATAACCACTACTCAAACTACAAGCACTCATTGTAGAAATCCCTTGGTTTGATTTCAACAGCTCAGATGAACTTTGGTTGCTGAAGGCCCAGCTATTATTTCCATTAGCTTGGAAGTTCATACTGTTGGGCGTGCTCGCATTCAAGCTGGTACTGTAATTGTTTCCCATTGATCCCAACGAAACATTATTAGAAGTTCCAGATGCACTGGAAGTACCACTAGGTCTTGGAGGCCAATTAGCAAAAGGATCTAGATCATCAAAACTTGAAGAAGATGATGCTCCCGTGTTCAATTGCTTATCAGCATCACGTAACTGAGGGGTTACACCTGAAGATGCCTGAGGAGGCCATTCTATGTCAACTGGAGGGCATGATGCAGTTGTTTGCTGACCAGGTACAGCAAAGATCAAGGAAGATTCTGATTGCAAAGAAGTTAATTGACTTGGCTGATTTCTCAAAACAGAGGTAGTTTACAATGGCTTGCTTGTAGAAGGCTGGTTTCTAGCGATAGGTCCTTTTGAGACAGGACCCCAATCCTCATCCCATGAATAGCTACTTTTTGAAGCCGGGGCAACAGTTCCACTTGTTTTACTCAAGGCTTGAGACTGAAGCCCATTGGGAAAAGGTGCCGTCATTACCTCTGGAATTCCAGAATCAGTAACTGTAACTCCTTTTTTTATTTTTTCTATTATCCTATAATAAGCTCAAACCATTATAAAAATTAATAAAATAAAAATGATAATGTCATTAGTATATGCAAATAGACATAAAGATATTACTAACATTTAACAAGAAAATTAAAAAAATGATTAAAATGGCGATTTACAGCTATAAGCCCTTACCTTTTTACATTAGTTTTAGATAAATTAACGAAACATATACAAGAGAGTATACCTTAGTGCATGATGTTTGCGGATGATATAGTTCTGACAGATGAGATGCAAGAAGGAGTCAATAGAAAGTTAGAACTTTGGAGAAGTACTCTAGAGTTAAAAGAGTTTTAAGTTAAGTAGAACGAAAATAGAATACATACATTGTAAGTACAGTAAAGGCCGAACTGGTGATAGGAAAGGAATTAGTTTGGATGAAGTGATATTGTCCCAAAGTAATTACTTTAAATATCTCGGCTCAGTACTTCAAGTAGATGGGGATGTGAGGAGGATGTTAGTCATAGGATTAAAACTGTATGGTTGAAGTGGAGACGTGCCACGGGAGTTTTACGTGATCGCAAGATTCCCAATAAGTTGAAAGGAAAATTTTATTGTACAGCCATACGACCGGCCATATTATATGGTAATGAGAATGTGTCTAAGATAAGAGTTGCAGAGATGAGAATGTTAAGGTGGATGAGTAGCTATACTATACTAGATAAAGTCCGTAATGAGAGTATTAGAGAAAAGGTAAGAGTGGTACCAATTGAGGATAAATTGAGAGAAGAGAGATTGAGGTGATTGGGTCATGTGAAGCGTAGACATACGGAGGCTCCAGTTAGACAAGTAAAGCACATTAGGGTAGAGTATAGAAAGAAAAAAAAAAGGGTAAACCTAAACTGACTCAGAGGAGAGTAGTACAACATGACCTAAAATCATTACACATTTCCGAGAATTTAACCCAAAATCGTTTAGAGTGGAAAAAAAGAATCCATATAATCGACCCCAAATTTTTGGAATAAAGGTTTAGTTGAGATGAGTTGATTAAAATGGCGATTTAACTTGCATGTGGATATAAGCAGAGAGGAAAGAATTTTTCGAATTCATGGTTAAAAAAAAAATTATTGTTGTACCTGAGGATATCCTTTACAAAGAGCATATATTTGGCAAACTGCGGAACATTTAATTGTTGGAAAGTGAGAAGAAGGACAAGTAGAGGAAGGACATGCTCTGCCACAAATTCTACTCCATACTGACAAGAATTAAGCAAAAGGACAATGACTCAGATTCTTCTACATATAACCAATGAAGGGAAACTAATACTCGTGTAAGGAAACTCTATTACCAGCTTAAAAATTGAATTTGCAACTTCAGGGGCACACATAAGGGTAGGAGCAGGACAGTCAACAGCTGTACAACATTGAATTGTTTGCAAGATTTCTAGAACAGCATATTTATCGAGTGTGTGAACAAGAACCCCAAAGAAAAACAGAGCATTGACTCTTACCTTACAATAGAAACAAATTCCAAGCTTCTGATTAATATATGCAATTCACCCAAAAAGCATGGATGCATCACAAATCTCTCACAGGTACAACTTTTCTCTTTAGGTGTTCACATGAACAGACCAACTCATTAGAATCAGCTACATTAGCAGAAAGATCAAAACAAAATAATTGAATATGAATGATAAATAAATACAGAAATAAGCATACTGCAGCAACGGTCATTTTTAGTGCTAATCCATGGACACGAGGCAAAATTGAATGTGTCACTAGCTGCAAGGAATAAAATATAATTGAGAGACAGAGAGATATGACATGGACTTTGGAAACCCATCCCTGGTAAAGCATGCCAAGAAGAAGAAAATATCGATTACTTAGCAATGTCATTCTTTTTCCTTCCCTCTTACAGTGCTGCAATATACACATAACAGCTAATAAAGGAATATGACACCCATAATTGTGCAAATTCTAGAATGAAATGACAAAGCCTACCTCCCATCAGCATATTTTATTATGCCAGTTTATACAGTTTTTTATTTTTTAAGACAAAAAAGAATATTATTAATCTGCACAAAGGTGCAAAGGGATACAAGCTCAAAATTAAGGCAGGCTTACACACATGAAAAGGAACCTGCTTAATCAGAAACAATATGTTCATTAAAAAATATCTGTTCCAAAGACCAAAAAAAAAAAAAAAAAAAAAACACCTTGCTTCCTTCTAAGGAGACTGTCAGTGATTAAGATCCTCTATGAGATGCTTCACAGAAAAAAGCCACTTTAGATGGATTCTCATATTTTAAATGCGTCTACATGAAAAATTAAGCTTTCCATCAGGATTGAAAGCCTCACTTACCTTATGAGTGAAGGGCTTAAAATAAAACCATTCCGATTTTTCATTGTCCACCTAACAGTATCCTCCCTGATCCACTAATTTTTCATACTATCCACAACTGGAAAAACTAGAGAAGAAATAAAGCTCCCACTATTGTATTCAGTTAAGACTGGCATCCTGTGATATATTCTTGTTTATAACATTCGTGCAAAAACTGTTCAAGTTCTCACAATAGCTAGCAAAAATGTTATGGGATTTGAATTTAAAAGTGGGATCAATATGTTGAATATCATTGCAGAAAACAAAATATAGAGCTGAGCCCCCATCTCAAAGAAAATCGACACCTAGTTTGGACACCCATCCATTAAGCTTCTCAGTGACAACCTTCCTCCACAAATAGCTTTCATAGCCTTGACAGGTCAGACATTTTTAATGTGCCAAAGAATCACGCGTGAATTAACATGTCAAAGGATCACACATGAAATAATATGTCAAGCACCATGAACAAGAATCAGTTTGAAGAATTACATACTATTTCCTATAGTATGCATATGTGAAATCTATATGAAGGAAAAAGCTAGGCAAACATTGAACTTTAGTTATTAAGATGCCAAAAATGATTGCTGCTCAATTTGATAACGATCAGTGACATTGCTTCCTGGGCCTAACTAAAAGTCCCTTAGAAATGATGCAAAACGGATCTTGTTCCATCTTTCAGGCTTGATTAGAGATTCTCTAAAAAATCCAATTAAGAGTTTGAAATACTATCAAAAATCCATTCTTATTGATCATCGATTATGACGCCTTTTTCTCTGCAATCTCGAATAATGTCTTTTAGGCGTTTTTATTTGTTGCTATTCAAATTGGATTATATCACTTTGCTCCTTTCATCATTTTTCTTATTATCTTTCTCTCTCTCTCCTTTGATATTTTAAGATGTTCCTTATATGCCATGAAACACTTTTAATCAACCTACAGAAACTCCTAAAATCTGCAGGGAAAAAAGAAAGCATATTGACAATACTTAAAAAAAAAAAAAAAAAACCAGTCATATAAAAAAAAAACAATAATACAATTGAAATGAACAACAGATTGAATAGATCCCCAATAAAAATAATTGTTACATTTTAGAACATAAATAAAAGAATTTTTCATTTCCACTCCAGGGCATCAATTTGAACTTATAGTTTCTGGATTATGACTGTCAATCACCATGTAATTGTCATATTAGGACACTGCTGCAAATTTTCACCAGCTTCCAAGGCAAGGATGAAAGCAACCAATATGTGAAAATGAAAATTTGCATTCACATACATGAATAGAATATGTTGTCTGCATAAACACATGCAGGCACACAAATCCATACAAATGGCAATCACCTGAACATCGAGTTGCTTAGCAAGAGACGCAGATTTTTCAGGACTTCCTCTTGAATGCGCAGATCAGTATCATCATAAGCTCGAACGAGCAACGGCAGGACATGGAATATTAAGTTCTCCTGAGTAGTCTACAACAATTAGAGATGACACAACATCAGTATTGAGTACGATTCATGCTGAAAAAAATATTTATAAATGCTATAAAGGAGGGTAGAGGCGGAAAGTCAGACACTGAAGGAAAAGGGCCAAAAACAAAGAAGCTATTTAAATTTTATAATCTGTGATTCAGCTAAGAAACTCCCATATAGAATAAGAGAAAATAAATCCATATGCCAGCCATGTTCATTGATACATGTCAACATAATATTGACATCAAGCTTGCTCCTTTAGAAGGCGAATTTTAGAGACTAAATTTTCATAAGTTGACATGATTATAGAATTTTAGCACCAAAGCCCTAGGAGCCTAAAAACCCTTTTTAGTTTGAAAAACAAAAATTACAAGGACAAAGTCCTGCAAATAGAGATCCTAGGGAAGAGAAATTATAACCAACATTTTTGCAATAAGCTGATCTCGAGACTCATGTCTACAATCTTATAGCTGCAAGCCCAAAATTTTTAAACATCAGGAAAGGCAGAAAGCAAAGTTTTTAAAAATCAGGAATTTATATTAGTAATTGAAGTCATCAACAAAAGCATAAATGCAATCAGCAATAACTAACTTCCCAATCACATTCAAGAATAACTATGCGCAGAAGCATACATCATATTTAAATCACACTTATTAACTACATATATAATTAATCTATTGCAATCACCATAATTGATGAACTTTGACAACCTATTAATCCCATTTATTAATGAAGAGATTGTCTTTGACAAATCAAAAAATATGATATTGGTCACATAATTAAGTCAATTGCATCTCTGCAAATAATCAATTATCCCATTTATGAGTAATTAATCAATTACAAGTAATCATTACCATCCAATTCACTTATCAAGCGATCGATCAACACAATCGACAAAGAGGGCATGTCTTAGTCTTAGTCTTACTCTTCTTCAGCCGCTCCATGATGCAGTTGCCATGGTAGACACGTGAACACGGCAACCGCCTAGCTTCCGACTCGATCGACAATTGGCCCAACCAAATCGAGCACACCAAACCCGATTCTTCGATTCTGATCACCTCGAGCTTTTCAAAGAGTTGGGCACTGGCGGGCTGTGTATTTGGACCATCTTCATCAGTAGCTAATTCCGCCATCGCCAAAGCATCTTCGTCGTTGCCCATCAAAACCATTAGCGGTAAGCGCAACGCAGGGGAGGACTCTTGGGAACCTGAGAGTCGCCCCATGAAACCCTTAAGCTCGTCACCCAAGAAAGACTCAAATTCTTCGTTATCCCCGAAGAGAAGAGTAGAGAATAACTGAGACATTTTCTAAAGCAGTACGAAGAAGAAGAAGGAGAAGTAGAAGGAAAAGGACGATGAGTTGCTTGACAGATTGTGTGAAAGAGAATAGCGCGAAGAACAAGTGGAAGAGACGAAGACGAGGAAGATGAAGAAGAGAGTAATTTAGTAGATTTTCGTATCCTACAAGGACATGGACTTGCACTGTTAACCCTAACCATCAACGGTATAAAAACTGGTGGTCTCCCGCTTTACAAGTCGGTTCCTGGACACCTATCTACCATTGAACTCTGGAGGTTATATATATATATATATATATATATATATTTCTTTGCCATTATTAAAGTATGAGAGTGCTAATTACAAAAAATAAAAATAAATAAAATAAAATTCTGAAAATGTATAAATTATTTATTAGACATATCTTGACTAATAGAGTGTAAAATTTATTAACGACATTGAAGAGATTTCTATTTGTATATTTTTTAATCTGTTAATTTAATAAATTTTATAAAGATATATTCATAATTTTGATACTATAAATTATTTTTTTAATAAATTATATTCGTAATTATAATTATATTTATTATTTATCTTTAAAATTTTATGATTATATAAAAATATAATTGAGAAATAATTTTTGTATAAAATTATAATTATTAAATAAAATAAAAAAAATAATAAAATAATAGATAATAAAAATATTAGTATGAGATATAGTTACACTATCCTGAAAATAATTCTAGCCCAAGTAGAACAAAATATGAGAACAAAAATATTTCTAGCTAGAGAATTAATAATTTTATTATAATTAAAAGCAATTGAATAATTATAATAAAAAATAATGAAAATTTATTGAAATTATATTTTTTATTTTTATTAAAATTATTTAATATTTTTTATAATTTGATTATTAATATTTATATAATGTAACTATAATTCTTTCATTTTAATACTTTATTTTTAATATTTATATATTCAATTTAGATTTTCAATAAAATTAGTTAATATATATAATTTAAATATATCATTATTCACAAAAATAAATAAATGAAAAAGATTAAAAAAATATAAAAATATCATCATCATGATCAGTGGATAAATAATTTTAATAATATTTAAATTTAATTGAATAAATATAGCTATATATTTTGTATTTAGATATAATCATAAGTATTAAGCTAAATTATTTTTATTTTAAATGATAACAATAATTATAATAATTGAATGACAATTAATGTTATGACAAAAATAATTACTTTATTTTATTAATTAATTATATGAATTACAATATATATTAATTTTAAGAATGTGAAATCATAAATTAATAGTCAATTTTCTTAAATTAATGGTGGTTATTATTATTATTATTATTATTATTATTATGTAAGGTGACATGTAATAAATAATGTTTTTGTGTAAATAAATTTTTAAAAAATATAAATAATTTTTAAATATTACATTTAATTATAAAAGACTTTAATTTTTAAAAATCAAATTTTAAAAAAATAATAATTCAAATATAAAAAATTAAGGTAGTATCATAAGTAATAATAATAATTAAAAAGAAATTAAAAATTAAATAATAAATTAGTCTAAAAGAGAGTTATTTATGGATAGTGATGTGTGGCAAGTTCTCTAAGGAAAGTGTCCCGTGGCCGCATTACAAGAATAAATGTCTACTTTATATATAGACTAGCATAATGTCCATGCTATGCATGGATAATTTATAATTTTTATTTTTTAATTTAATTTTTAACTATATTTTGAATAAGATAAATTATTAATATTAAATTAATTTTAAATTAAAATTTATCTCTTATTTAATTTAATTTAAATAAATTTTTACATGTTATAATAATAAGTTTTTAATTAATTTATAGTGTAATTAATTAAAATATTTATTTAATTCTTTTTATACATATATTAATAGTGATTTCCATGATTATTTTGTTTAAAATGTAATAAAAGTATTTTATTCAAAAAATAATTTAAATATCATAAAATTTTTATATATTTTATCTCAAAATTTATGCAAATTGATGCTTATTTTTTTTAAATTATAAAAAAATATATTAGATTAGTGAGAAAATAATATTATTTTAAAAATATATAAATATAATATTTTTTATTAATATAATAAAAAATATTAAATTACTAATAACAAATTGAATTATTTAATTTTAATAATAATGAAAATATATAACATTATTATTAATTAAAAAACATTCTATTATATTATTTTTTTAAAAATACTATATTTAAGTGTAAATTTCTTTTCTTAATCTGATATATTTTTTTATAAAATAATTCTTTGACAAAAATAATTATCACTTAACATAAATTTATGATAATAAAATAAATACATTTCATAAAAATTAAAATTTAAAATATTGTCATTTTCTATTAATAAATATTAAAAATGCATACTTGTCACGACCTAAACTCGTAGGGGCGGACCAGCACTAGAATTTGGGTCAGCATAAGGCCCCCGAATCCCGTAGTAAGCCCAATTATCTTTCAACAAAAACATAAACCCATATTTGGCACAATTTCAAGGAAACAACCGGAAAGAGTCCAGTCATAATATGAACTATCAAATGAGGAGTTTTTTGCTCACCCGACCTATAAACACAAAAATCCAATCCATTGGGCAGCTCAACTCACCCTCACAATCATCCACAAATCACAATAAGATCAAATGGGAGCTCAGCTCCCTTAAACCAAGCCATATACCCAGTCCATTCAACATCACATGCATCATAAGAAATTTACAAATTTTCAAAAGAAAAGAGACATAATCTTTTACAGCCCAAATCAAATTAAATAACCCTTACACAAGCGGAGTTCTAAAACTTCCCTTAATTATATAAATTACACAAAATGTACATAAGTGGACTTGTGAGGAAAGAACAGGTCATTTACAATAAAGCTCTCCTGTATCTTGGAAAAATAGTGAACAGGAGTGAGCGTTCGACTCAGAGAGTAAATATTTATTTTACCTATAATTTCTATAACTATCTGATTCTAATGCATCCTTAGAAATGAAATGCATTATTTTCATACAAGTCAAATAAATTATATTAAGTCACATCAAGGATAATCTGGAGCACTCACGCACTCGTGTCAAGTCCATACTCACGCGTACATATATAGGAAGCTGATCCCCCTACCCAACTCTCTTAATCTAAGATCCGCCAGCGAGATCAACTCGAGCTGGACTTTCACTTAATAATTCATATGCGGGGCTAGCGAGATCAACTCAAAGCCGTGCCTACCCCCACTTATCCATAATAAGGATCGGGTCCCAGCAAGTCAAGTTCCAGCCGCGTCTACTCATCCTACCCATATCCATATACTCCACATACACACCAACTCACACACACAGCTCCAGATTATTAAAACACAGCAACCAAAGTAATATCATCATGTACAAATGCAAAACAAGGTATGCATAATATCTAACTACATAAATATAAGTATAAGTAATGCATGAGCATGCCAGAAATATAATAATATTGAAATTGTAAATAAAATAAATATCTACTCACGGATTAGTCAACTTGACTGCAGCTAGTCTGGCTAAAAGGAGAATACGGCCGATATCAATCACATAAATATACACACTGACTTCTATCAAAAGACTGACAAAACTAAATAATTGATTTAAACCATAAAATCAAAATAGTTTCTAAGATCTTGTTGAAATTTCGGCATAATTTCCCCTGCACCTAGGATTTACCCAACATACACAATGGTTCAAATAATACTTCTAGAATCACACATCTCAACCCATATCTCATCAATATCATATGGCCCCTCCTAGGCCCTCCAAACTAGGCAATAGTCACAAATTTGAAATAGTACGTTTTAGCCCCTAAAATGGATATTCTCCAAAAATCACTCAAATAAACTCTAAAAATTCTAAAATTTTGCCCCACGGTCCTCAACAATATTATAAAACTATTGCAAAAAGAATTATAATTTTCTAATAATCTCTGAATATTTTATTGATTTTTATTCTAAACCTGTCACTAAATAACTGAATAAACTTTGGGTTCGGGTTTACCTATGCCAATTCTAATGCTTGAAACGCGTCCGGGACATTTACAAATGGTGGGCTAGCCTATAACTTTGACTCGGTTCTGAAATGGATCTGGCAGATTATCTGTTCAGCCCAAAATTACAGATCCAGGTGACGATCAAATTTTCACGAAATGAAAGTACCTACGCGAAGTCCACAATACCAGGGTTAGAATAAAATATTTACATATAAAATAATTACTTGAAAATTAGGGATGTTACATTCTTTTCCCCTTACAGAAAATTTATCGTCGAATTTTATACAAGGCAAAGTAAAATTACAGGATTACATATTGAACAAGTACGGGTACTTATTGTGCATATTCTGTTCTGACTCCCTGGTGCATTCTTCCACTGACTAGCTCCTCCATAAAACCTTAACCATAGGGATTTGCTTTAAACTTAGTTGCCTCATTTGATAGTCCACTATAGTTATAGGCTGCTCATCGAAGGTCAGGTTCTCATTCAACTCTACTACATCTAGTTGCAGCACATGTGAAGGGTCAGGAACATACTTCCTTAACATGGAGATGTGGAATACTGGGCGGACAAGAGAAAGGCTTGGTGGCAACTCCAACTGGTCAGCAACTGTTTTAACTCTATCAATAACCTCAAAGGGTCCTATGTATCTTGGTGGCAGCTTGCCTTCCTTCTCAAACCTCATGACTCCTTTCATTGGGGAGACCTTTAGGAATACATAATTACCCACTGCAAACTCTACATCTTTTCACCTAAGATCCGCATAGTTCTTTTGCCTGCTGTAGTATCCTAGCTATCATCGTCATTTCATAGCGAAACTCATACCTCAAACCAACCACTCCTTAATCTTTTTTTGACATCTTCGGTACTTACTATACCTCCACTGTGCTTGACTTGATATCTCATAACTTCCATCAGCTTTAGTGCTTACCTCTCCTTCATTGTGCCTTAACGTATCTCTTAGTGACTTCAGTCCCCATACCTCTGTTTCAACAATCTTTGCTTCCTACAGACATGACTTATATTCCTTGTCTTATAGTATCCTATGAGATGCTTTCCTATAGCACCTATCATAGGCATTTTGTTCAACATCTTTACTTGTCCCATGACCTCAATGGTCAACACTTGTGCATCTTCTCACTCCCATGACACTTCGAATTTCCAATCTACCTTGTGCCATTAGTAAGGTCCTTAGGCCAACTCTTGTCCATCTTATGCATCTAGTCCCATAGAGCTCCATCCAGGTGCCAAGTGTATCCTACACCATCTATCAACATTGGTCTCTTCTCTTATATGACAAAAGTGTTTGTCTTCCCTGACAACCCAGTTCATGTGACTTTATCATTTCTCACTCCTCCTCTAGAATGGAAATATCTTGACTTCTTTCTAAAACTTCTTATTATGTGACGTACTTCCTGACACATTAACACTTAAATCATGATTCTACTACTCCTTGAATCTATCATCTCACCATAACTTGTTTTAAACATGCCTTAGTGTGTCCCTAGCATACTTATTCTTCTTATTCTCATCATTGTAACCAACTCTACCAAGCTTTTCTCCTATTTTTTGAATCTTATCCACTTCCTTTTCTTGTTTTGCTATTGTTAACATCTTTCTAACCTACTGTACTTATTTTTTAACATTTATTCTCTCTCACCCTTATACCTTTTCCTTCAAGGATGTCCATCCCATCATCAACTTTAACCTTGTTTTTATTTCTTAATCCTATCTTGATTACTAGTTCCATTACTTCTGGAATTCTAACCTTATGATTGGCTCCTACCAGCACATCTTTCACATTATGTAACACTTGTAATTGACCCTAGAAAATTCTTTTTATGCCTCCTTTCCTAACTTAACCATTAGAATATTATCATTCCCTACTACCCTTTGTAGGAAATTGTTCATCATAGTTAGATAGGAGCCCTTGAAACTATAAGTTCCACCTAAACAAACATGACTGTGGGAAATGTGTGCTATACCATAATTCCAGACAAGATAATCCGCATGTCCATTCTCCTTAATATAAACATATATATTGCCTACAGCACTCAAATTTCAGCCTCAAATTTTCCCATCAGCAACAATTTTAGTCACTGTAACTCATTAGCAAATAGTACTTCTTGCAGCTTATAGTTCAGAAGGGTTGTAAGCTCTAGTAACTAGCTCGATTCAACTCTTGTCACCTCTCTGATCATCCTTTTATACTTAACATTAGGTACACACTTATTGTCATTTCCTTTTTAAAGAGAATGCATATGGACTAGTGCCTACCAACTTCTTAAATACCCAGTTACCTCAACACAATTTCCCTTGCTTATGTAGTCTTCTTGAGCTAAAAGCACGAGCTAAACTTGAAGAGAAGGAGAAATCTCCTCTTACAATCATCAGCACACTATTGTCTGTAGAATAATATTCAACCCATGTCTCTTGGTCTTTTTCTTGAAATTTCATCATCTCTTCCTATAAGATATCAGCTACAACAATCCT
This sequence comes from Hevea brasiliensis, assembly GCF_030052815.1. Taxonomy (NCBI): domain Eukaryota; kingdom Viridiplantae; phylum Streptophyta; class Magnoliopsida; order Malpighiales; family Euphorbiaceae; genus Hevea; species Hevea brasiliensis. Next base: position 39,802,513 of record NC_079508.1, on the reverse strand, counting down.
TCTGTTGTACCACTGATTTGCCTGACATATCATCTTGAGATTTACTATCTTTACTTATACTCCATTTTTACCTTTTATGCTTACCCTCGTTCTTTTATATCCTTACATCTTATTGTATTTTAGAAGATACCTCTCACTAACAAACTCTTCCAAAATTGATTCCAATCATATTTACTGCCATAACTCTTATTCTGGTACTTCTTAGTGACTTGTGACTATTACTCATATATATTTCTTCTGACTCCATCTCTTACTGTCATTCTGTCACTTATTTTCATTCATGTTTCGTTATAAAGTGACCCTATTGGTCATACTAAAAATGCTTACCTAACCATTGATCACAGACCCCATAAATGCTATATCACCATCTCTTCTCAGGACCTAAGCCTATGTGCTATTTTTCACCATCCTTTTTGTTCGTCATGCTTATTTGAACTATTAGGTTTACTTTTATTTAACTTACCACTTATTAATTAACTCCTTTGCCTAATAGGACAGTTCAAGACACCATTGCACATCCTATAACTTTTCCCTGCTCTAGTTGGATCCCTTAACTAACTTTCCTTGTCACAGCCCTATATTAAGTAATCTATACATTCTACTGTTTCGGTGACCAGTGCCTGTCCGAACAGTTAGGATATCTAGAACTATATCTGTACCGCCTAGAAAAGTCCGGAATAAAAATTAATAGTAATTACCTGAAAGTAAAATATAAATAAGAAAAATAAAGCATAAAAGGTTAAATGACCCAAGGCCACAGCAATGGGTGACCGTACCAGAAAGTGACTGCGAGGTCAGTCAAAACCCTAATTTCGTATGAGACATTGTGACACTGCAGGCCTAAGAATTATTGCGAAGCTAGTAGAAATGAGAGAACCACAAAAAAGAATTGTGAACAAGGTCAAATAGTTAAATCAGGATTCATGAAGCAAATTAATGCTATTCGTAAATCGGATCAGACCGGTAAGGGGCAATTTGGTCAATTCACCATTAGATGTGACTTTTAGCCTAAATGTCCAATAAAATGTAGGAAATTAACATATTAAAAATTAAATTCAAATTGAAGAGGTGAGTGAAAGAAAATGAAAAAGAAAAGAAATAAGTTCAAAAAAAGATAAAAAGATTATGACATCATCCTTGACATAAGCATGACACAATAAATATTAAATTTTAAACTTTGAAATTTTGGGATAATATCTATATAAGAGACAAATAAGAATTAAAAAAAAAAAAAGAGGGGTCTTCTTCTCTTTTATGACGTCCACCATCTCTCTCTTCTCTCTCATTGCTTTTCCAATTCCACCATGAGAGTTCACCTCAAGCTCTTATAAACCCTAAGTTTAGCAACAAATTTCCTAACTCCCTTAAGTAAACCTTGCAAGTGAACCTTGATAGGAAGCTTGGCTGCTAATAAAACCGAGAAAGTAAAGAGAATTAAAAGTTATAAATTCTGCTCAACAAGGTAAGGTTCCTTTCTGCCTTGATTTGTTAAATAATCTTTGAACTAAGGTTGTTAGAGGGAAATTTAACTTAAGAAGTGAAAGAAATGTGTATGTATAGAGAGTTAAAATTTTCAGCCAGCATGATGAAGTTTGGGGTTTGATAGTTTGAATGGAATTAAAGATGTGTGCGAGCTTAAAAGACTAGGTAGATGTGATTAATATGTTTTAATTGCATGAATTATGATGATTGGAAAAATTAGGGTTTATGGCAATTAGGGTTTTAGTATAAATTGGGGATTTTAATGAATTGATGCTTAAATTGGTTAATTGGTGTGGTTATGAGTGCATGTGAATGCATGGAAATTGAATTGGGATTGAATGTGATGCTGCCCCAATCTAGACAGATTGACCCCTGTCCACTTAAATTGTTATAAGTTGAATTTTGTTGCTCTAATTAGTGTGAGGCCAATTGGAGATGAAAATATGGTCATAATGCAACAATTTTGATGAAGAAAGCTTGCCCTAAAACTGACTACAAGTGGGTGAAAATTTTGATCAAATCCGGATTAGGTGCCTTGCCACTGGGCAAAACTAACCATATGAACAGTACTTATTCAAATGGTCATAACTTGGTGTAGACAGGTCCAAATGACCTGATTTTTATACCATTGGAAAGCTATGACAAAGTAGAACAATTTTTATGAGGAATATAATCCCAAATTATGACCATAACCAAATCAATTTGCCACCCAAATTTGAGTCACCAAATCTGCCAGAACGTAAAAATTTCCCAGAAATCTAGACTCTAGTCAATCCGGCCTGTTATGGTTAAATGGCCATAACTTGAGCTACAAAACTCCAAATGGAGTGATTCAAAAAGGGAATTAAATCTAGGACACTAAGAAATAACTTTAATGAAGGGAAGTCAGCTAAATTCTCATTGTAGAAGGTCCAATGGAACAGTAGAAACATGTGATCCAAAACTGAATTTTTAGAGTTTCACTTAAGGAGCTTAGAAATTAATTGGCAATCAATGGTATGGCCATTTAGCTGAGGTTGAGGTTGAGTTCGGATGAGTACTCATATAGCTAGCTAGCCACCTCCCTCATTGATTTCGATTAGTGGAGTTGAGATTACTTTGTCGTGGTGTACAACACGACATTGTTTGAAAATTTTGTGTCATGACCTAAGTTGTGTTATTGATTGACAACACTGTGGATTGTAAATTGTTTGATAAAATAGTATTATAAGTGTTAAGCTTAGTTTTGTGAAAAATGCTTGTGAAAGGTTTTAAAATTTCTATTGATCGATGAATAATTATTTTAGTAAATTTTAATTTTTTATTGTGCACCACTGAGTAAAATTACTCAGCGATAGCTTTATTTTGCTGTTGCAGATAAGGGAAAGGATAAAGCAGTAGAGTGAGCTGCGAAAGTGACAAGGAAATAAATTTTGAAGATTTTGTACGAGTATTTATTTGTACCCTTGTAAATTAGCTTGATGTAAATATTTTAGTAATATGTGTTTGCAGACCTAATTGAGCAGTTGTACATTAAAGCTTATACCGATATTATTTTTTATTTTCTTTTGTAAATTGAGACTTGTATATGTAAATTAAATTAAATGCAATGATGATGAGTTTTATTGAAATGTGTTGAAATTGTGTGGAATTGAGAACTATTAGAGTTGGGTTTGAGAAGAATTTATTGGAAGTGCTTTCTTTTCAGGTTTTTGAAGAACTATTTTATCAAAATACAGCCGGCATTCTGCCGGAATTTTTATAAAATTTGCGAAAAATCAACTTAATCAAAATGTTCAATTATGACATAAATTCCAATTAAAGGCTTTCTAATAATGTTCTAACATTACTTTAGAAATTAAAATGAATGAAAATTGTTTCAAAATCCCTTGTAGTGTATTTAATGGGTTATTAGTAGGTGAAGTTCGGTAATTCATTAGGTATACTACGAGATCATATTATACCTTACGGAGGGGTAAGATGTGACATTCCTCACACTATTAGAAGTTCAAATGGATCTTATTTCAGTGCTACGTACTCCATATCGGGAATATGCCATCCGAACTCCCTCTCTGGCTTGCAAGTTTGAGGTTGAGTACAGATGAGTACTCATATAGCTAGCTAGCCGCCTCCCTCATTGATTTCGATTAGTGGGGTTGAGATTACTTTGTCATGGTGTACAACACGATATTGTTTGAAAATTTTGTGTCATGACCTAAGTTGTGTTATTGATTGACAACACTGTGGATTGTAACTTGTTTGATAAAATAGTATTATAAGTGTTAAGCTTAGTTTTGTGAAAAATGCTTGTGAAAGGTTTTAAAATTTCTGTTAATCGATGAATGATTATTTTAGTAAATTTTAATTTTTTATTGTACACCATTGAGTAAAATTACTCAGCGATAGCTTTATTTTGCTGTTGCAGATAAGGGAAAGGATAAAGCAGTAGAGTGAGCTGCGAAAGTGACAAGGAAATAAATTTTATAGATTTTGTATGAGTATTTATTTGTACCCTTGTAAATTAGCTTGATGTAAATATTTTAGTCATATGTATTTGCAGACCTAATTGAGCAGTTGTACATTAAAGCTTATACTGATATTATTTTTTATTTTCTTTTGTAAATTGAGACTTGTATATGTAAATTAAATTAAATGCAATGATGATGAGTTTTATTGAAATGTGTTGAAATTGTGTGGAATTGAGAACTATTGGAGTTGGGTTTGAGAAGAATTTATTGGAAGTGCTTTCTTTTCAGGTTTTTGAAGAACTATTTTATCAAAATACAGCCGGCATTCTGCCGGAATTTTTATAAAATTTGCGGAAAATCAACTTAATCAAAATGTTCAATTATGACATAAATTCCAATTAAAGGCTCTCTAATAATGTTTTAACATTACTTTAGAAATTAAAATGAATGAAAATTGTTTCAAAATCCCTTGTAGTGTATTTAATGGGTTATTAGTAGGTGAAGTTCGATAATTCATTAGGTATACTATGAGATCATATTATACCTTACGGAGGGGTAAGATGTGACATTCCTCACACTATTAGAAGTTCAAATGGATCTTATTTCAGTGCTACGTACTCCATCTCAGGAATAGGAATAGACAAAATTTGATCCATATCCTACAACTTTGAACTCCATGTTTTGGCTCCTGACATTGCCTAAACTATGACCTGCTCTAAGTCCTACACTTTTGGATCCTATATCTTGACAACTATCCTCACTCATGTAATCTCGTTGTGGGCTTTCTAATATTGCTTTTCAGTTCATCCTATTTACCTTGCCTAGGATGGCACTTTATGTACTTTATATCTCACTTTGGTCTTCCTAATCTTATCCTATCCTTGGCTATTCGATTTGCTCTTTAATTCATCTCTTTTATCTTACTCAAAATAGAACTTGACTATTTTATTCTTTGGTGCTACTCTCTTTCTTGATTTGACTATCATGTCAGGAACTTATATCCCTTCACTATCTCTATCAAGTCATCAATACCTTGATGTTACTCAAAATTGGTCCTCTAATTGCTCTGGCTGGTACTTCTACTGGTATTCAGGTTATCTCTCCCGCTGCACCTGATCCAACTATTTTATTTTTGCCTTCTGCACTTTTTCTATATATACACATATTCTATGATTTACCCATGCTAACTTCTATCCTTATCCTTTCCTTTACTTAGAGTATACCTTTGTCTCAAGCAATAAGAAGCTAATGAAGAACTCAAGGAATAAGAGCCATGCATTCACTATGTGATCTCCATTTATGTCCTTTAGAACACATACTACCCCTACTACCTCAAAGAAGGAATCTACAGGATTTCCTTTTTCCCTTGTTACTTAAAAGCTTTGCATCCATCATGATCATATCACTTATAGTTCCTACAATGAAACTTATACCCTCTTCAGGATACTTGAGCTAACTACTCTCTACCACACTCTACAGTCCCATCAGGGACACTATTCTTTAGGTCACCATCACTAGTAGTAATCTTTTATCTTATATCACAACTAACTATAAAAGGAGTAGTACACCTGCCACCTTGCCAAAACCATGCCTGGCCATCTGCTCTCTTATCACACTGTAAACTTATTAAAATGTTACTTCACATGCTATAAACATCATTCATAGCATCTTGTCTCCTTTTAAAAGCAAAGTCATATTCTACACCTTGTTGCCATGCAAGGACACTAGATGGTCTCAATCTACTAGTGTCACCTTTACTTTGCAACTAACTTGACACCTCTGGTCTGATGACAACTCCTGATGTAACTCTAGCTCATGTTAGGGTAACTGAGTCACTAACTCTAGTTACCACCCTATTGTGACCTTTCGATATTCTGATTCTAGATCCCTAACTAGGAGTTCCCAACTCCTCTGTAGATATAGAACTCTAGTATGGTATAACTATACCAAACAGAGGCCATCTACAAACATCCTCATCATGGAGCATCACGGGAAAGCACACAGCTCTACATAATAATCCCATGTTGGTACTATAATCTGCAGCTTACAATACAAACATCGAGAACATTGCATAGTTACTATGGTACATCTTAACAAACTAGGTTTTTCAATCTCTTATCTCTCTTAAATCCATCGATCTCGTAAACTTATTTTGACTATGATATCCACTGACAACTATCAGCAGTGATACCTTTGCCCTCATCTAGGGCAACTATATTGCCATAACTCACCTTTATGTCCTCTTGCCTTGCACTAAATAGGCACGCCAATTGGCCCTATACTGACAAAAACACAGAATTTCATGGAATACATATACCCATGGTAGACCTCAACACATTTGCTAACTCTAGTTTATATCACCATGTACTGTACGAAAAATAAGACACCAATCTGAAGCACTTTTACACTGCCCAAGGAATAACGCAGAATCTAGAAACAAAGAATTACAAAAAGATAAAATAGAATCCTATACTCTGTATGTGACCTCCTAACAAGACTCTTTTTTTTTTTTTTTTTTAAATCCCTAGATATCAGCTTCCCATGAATCTGGAGCCTAAGCTCTGATACCAATCTTGTCACGACCTGAACTCACAGGCTGAACCGGCACTAGAACTTGGGTCAGCATAAGGCCCCCGAAGCCTGTAGTAAGCCCAATTATCTTTTAACCAAAACATAAACCTATATTTGGCCCAATTTCAAGGAAAGAACCAGACAGAGTCCGACCATAATATGGACCATCCAACGGAGAGTTTTTGACTCACTCGACCTATAGACACAAAAATCCAATCCATTGAGCAGCTCAGCTCACCCTCACAATCATCCACAAATCACAATAAGATCAAATGGGAGCTCAGCTCCCTCAAACCAAGCCATATACCCAGTCCATTATCAAATTAAATAACCCCTACACATGTGGAGTTCTAAAACTTCTCTTGATTATATAAATTATACAAAACGAACTTAAGTGGACCTGTGAGGAAAGAAAATGTCATTTACAATAAGGCTCTCCTATATCCTAGAAAAATAGTGAACAGAAGTGAGCGTTCGACTCAGAGAGTAAATATTTATTTTACCTACAATTTCTATAACTATCTAATTCTAATGCATCCTTAGAAATGAAATGCATCATTTTCATACAAGTTAAACAAATCATATTAAGTCACATCAAGGATAATTTGGAGCACTCATGCACCCATGTCAAGTTCAGACTCATGCGTACATATATGGGGAGCTAATCCCCCTACCCAGCTCTCTTAATCCAAGACCTGCCAGTGAGATCAACTCGAGCTAGACTTTTGCTTAATAACCCATATGCGGGGGCCAGTGAGATCAACTCAAAGCCATGCCTACCCCGAATTGTCCACTTTGAGCCGAAGCCCTCACGGTTTTAAAACACGTCACTAGGAGTTACGAATCGCCAACTTATAAACCCAGCATCTCTCCTGTGTTTTGCTGATGTGGGATTTGCTTAGGGTGTTACAATCCACCCCCCTTATGGGACTTAGCGTCCTCGCTGAGGTTTGCCACACCATTGCCCAAGGTTGCACGCGGAGCGGCTCTGATACCACAAATGTAATGGCCCAGCCCACTAGTGATATTGTCCGCTCTAGGCCAAAGCCCTCACGGTTTTAAAACGCGTCACTAGGGGTTACGAATCGCCAACTTATAAACCCAGCATCTCTCTCGTGTTTTGCCGATGTGGGATTTGCCTAGGGTGTTACAAATATCATCATGTATAAATACAAGACAAGGCATGCCTAATATTTAACTACATAAATATTAATATAAGTAATGCATGAGCATGCCAGAAATATAATAATATTGAAATTATAAATAAAATAAATATCTACTCACGGATTAGTCGACTGAACTGCAGCTAGTCTGGCTGAAAGAAGAAGACGGTCGGTACCGATCGCCTAAACATACACACTGACTTCTATCAAAAGACTGAAAAAAAAACTAAATAATTGATTTAAACCATAAAATTAAAATAGTTTCTAAGGTCTTACCGAAAATTCAACAGAATTTTCCCTGCATCTATGACCTACCCAACCTGCACAATGGTTCAAATAACACTTCTAGAATCACACATCTCAACCCATATCTCATCAATATCATATGGCCCCTCCTGGGCCCTTTAAACCAAGCAATAGTCACAAACTTGAAATAGTACGTTTTAGCCCCTAAAATGGATATTCTGCAAAAATCACTCAAATAAACTCTAAAAATTCTAAAACTTTTTCCTGTGGTCCTCAACATTATTATAAAGCTATTGCAAAAAGAATTATAATTTTCTAATAACTCCCGAATATTTTATGGATTTTTATTCTAAACCTGACACTAAATAACTGAAGAAACTTTGGGTTCGAGTTTACCTATGTCAATTCTAACGCTTGAAACGCGTTCGGGACATCTACAAATGCTGGGTAGCCTATAACTTTGACTTAGTTCTAAAATGGGTCTGGCAGCTTATCTGCTCGACCCAAAATTGCAACTCCGGGCAATGATCAAATTTTCACGAAACGAAAGTACCTACGCGAAGTCCACAATACCAGGGTTAAAATAAAATATTTACATATAAAATAATTATTTGAAAATTCGGTATGTTACAATACTATTTTTCAAAAGACAGATTTTATAATTTTAATATTTTAACTATAATTTTTTTTAATTATCTTTATTTGTAGTTAAATTTTTTATGCAATCATATTTGCAATTTATCTTTAAAATTCTACTCCTATATAAAAATATAGTTAATAGATAATTTATGCATAAAAATATAAATATTTAATTAAAATTTAAAAATAATTCTATTAAAAATTAATAAAAAAATATGGATGATCAAAATATTAGTTATAATTGCATTAGATATGTAATTATAAACAATAAAATATTCAAAAATTTAAGAAATATTAAATAAGAAGTTTATAAAAAAATTAATAATTAAATACATATTAATTAAATATATTTAAATAAATAAATTTTGAGAATGATAAGTAATAACTTTTGAAAGAAATAATAAAAAAATAGCACAAATCAAAAAAGATTTGAGAGCATTTAGGTGAAATAAAAATATTTGATAAGAAGAGAATATTTGATGTATATCACATATCTCGTATGGCATACTATATACAGACAAATAAATAAAAACTATTTAAATAAAAAAAATTAATTTATAATTAAATATTATTTAATTGAAAAAGGGTAGCAAAAGTATTCAAATTTAATTTTTATAACACTAAAATATTTCTTATTTACTTGGCCGTTTCAATTAAATAGCCATAATTTAATAATAATAATAATAATAATAATAATAATAATAATAAGCATTAATTAATTTTAGGAAAGTGAAATAAAAAGAACATTAAATTATTAACATAAAAAATAATACATACTAATTTTTTAAATAAGTTAAATATCTATATTTTATTTTTATAACTTTTTATGTAGACTACACTTTTTATTTCTCAAATTTTTTAACAAAGATTTTATAATAAAAATAATAGAAAATATAACAATATAACAAAAATATTTATTAAAGATATGAAATAATTTAAGATTGATTAAATTATATGATAGTTGATTATGAAATAACAAATTAATGATCAATTTTCTTTAAACTAATAACCACCAGTGACCTTTCAATATTATTATTATTATTATTATTATTATTATTATTATTATTATTATTGAGAATAACATGTAGTAAATAATATTTTTGCATAAAAGAATTCATAAAAAAATAATATAAATAATTTTTAAATATTTTATTTAATCATAAAAAGTCTTTACTTTTAAAAATCAAAATTCAAAGAAAATAATAATTTAAATCATAAATGTTAATAATAATAATGATAATTAAAAGATAAATAAAAAAATTAAATAATAATTAGCATAAAAGATATTATTTATGATTGATTATGAGATCACAAATTAATTGTCAATTTTCTTTAAACTAATGGTCATTAATGATCTTATTATTATTATTATTATTATTATTATTATTATTATTATTATGCAAAGTAACATATAGTAAATAATATTTTTGCATAAATGAAATTATAAAAAAATAATTTAAATAATTTTTAATTATTGTATTTAATATTAAAGGTCTTAATTTAAAAAAAATAAATTTTAAAAGAAATAATAATTAAACTAATAAACATTAAGGTAGTATTGTAAATAATAATAATAATTAAAAGAGAAATAAGAAAATTAAATAATGATTAGCATAAAGGAGAATATTTATAGAATGTGACACGTAGTAATCTTTTCAAGGAAAGTGCTATGTGTTATTTCCTTGGAAATACCTCCTTACTTTATATATATATATATATATATATATATATATATATATATATATATATATATATATCGGATATAAAATTAAAATTAAAGCTTAAAATTATGGAAAATTAATATTCTATAAATAGTATATGAAATTTAATAAATATCAATAAATTCAATTCAGCTGGTTTTTTTTTTTAAATTGCTATTAATAAAATTGACATATGTGGCAAGGAAAAAAATGGCTAGCAATAAATTTAATTTAATATTGCCATTTGGTTAAATGTAACAGTTTTAGAATTTTATGTGGTAGCACAAGAGAAAACTTGACTACTTTAAATATTACCACGTGGCATAAATATAATAGTTTTTGAATCTTATATAGCAACATCAGGAGAAAATCTGTCTGCTTTATATGTATAGATATATGTAAATATGGATATAAATTCATAAAGTGAAGGGGTTGTTTGCGGCTATGTAGCCCATTAATTGTAATTAGCACATTGTGCTTTTATTAATAATAATAATAATAATAATAATAATAATAATAATAATAATAATAATAATAATAATAATAATAATAATAATAATTTATAAAAGGTATTTGTCTTAACTTACAAGCCGATAAGTTCTAAAAAAAATTACATATTTGCTTATAATATTTTTTGCACTTACAAGCTAAAAAATTAAGGGACCAGCTTTTTATTTTGGCGCTTACAAGTTAGTTTGATCAAGTATTTTACCATATCATCTTTATTTAATTTTTAAAATTTCATTACAGATCTTATCTAATATCCTTTTTAGTCATTTTAATAATAAATATGTTTATAATCCCCTCTGTCTATTTTTATCTATTGTATTTAGAAAACCAAAGAGTATTAACTTTTTTTCCAATTTTACCTTTTCTTCTACTAAATACAGTATATGTTTATAAAATGAGTAATTAGATGAAATAAAGGATAATTTAATCAATTACTAGTATATGTTTATGAAAATGAGGTTATCAAATTATTTCCTTAATCACTATGCAAAACCTAAATGCAGTAAATAAAAATGGACGGAGATGGTATTTTATATTAAACACATCAACTATCTATCAATAACATATAAGTATGGTATTTTATATTAAACACATAAACTATCTATCAATAACATATGAGTACTTTAATTAATCACGTAATTGATTAAAATTTCAAATACTTATAAGTTCAAATTCGATTATAAGCATTATTTTATAAATTGAATTTCATAAGTTAAATCAAACACACTCATAATCGAAGACTAAAGAAAAGCTCGATGTGCAAATATAAATGTTGTATCTATGTTAAAGATCTATAAATTTTCTATGTGCTATCACTTACCATAAAAATTAAACTTTAACAATTAACAATTAAATAGGTGTATAGCTCCCAAAGGTTTTATTTTCTAAGTAACTAGGGAATCACCTATGCTAATACACGTGGCTATTACTAATTTTAATTTATATATTTTCTTTTAATTTTAACATATAAATATAATGTAATTTTTAAAAATTTTTTTATTAATTATTTCAAATTTTATTTTTATTATTTTTATTTTTTAAACTTTATTAATTATTTCAAATTTTATTTCAAACTTTTTAAAAAAGATTTCATTCAAATCTTTATTAAAAAGTTTGAAATAAAATTTGAATAAATTAATAAAGTTTGAAAAATAAAAATAATAAAAATAAAATTTGAAATAATTAATAAAAGAGTTTGACATGTGGCATTCTCTTTTACAGTATTGCCACGTGGCATAGAATTCTCTATTACTTGTAAGTTATAAATTATTTAATAGTTACCCTGTTAATACTATAATAAGTAACCATTACGTAACCATTATTATGGTTACTTATTATAGTATTAATAGGGTAACTATTAAATAATTTATAACTTACATATAATGAGATAATATCACTTGTCACTCTGCCACATATTAGCCATGTGACAATACTATAGAAGAGAATGTCGCGTGGCAAACTTTATGGAATACATTCATGCTTTATATATATATATATATATATATATATATATATATATATATATATATATATATATATATATATATATATATGTTCGGACATCAAAACTAATTCCATACAAGGTGAACCGTCCTTCCTTTATGATAAGCATATCTTCCCAAAAATACAAAGGCTCTACTAAAGGGTTTTTCATTTTAAATTTTTTTGCCAAATTATCAACTAGTACCATCAACTTCAATTTGTTACAATACAATCACCTAATTTTATTTTATATTTGAAAAGTCACTCTAACCTACCATATCCAATTTATAAAGTTAAAAAAATGAAATTACGAATTTTTCTCATCTCCCTGTTCTCTTTCTCCCTCTCTCCTTTTACTTTTTCCCTCTCTCTCACATTCTTATGGTCAAATTAATTGATAATTATTTATTACTAATCTTATTTCTTATTTATATTTTTCTATTTAATATTAATTTATTATATTATACAACAACGGTCTAAAAGTAATGATTGAAAAAAAAAATATTATGTTGTATTAATGGGGAATTATAAGAATATTTTGTTTCATCGAATTGACAGTAGACCAACTATGCCACATAATTGACTCTCTCTCTCTCTCTCCCTTCTCTCTCACACATTTTGTCTCTTCCCTCTCTCACTCTCACGCACATTCTTTCTCTTTCTATGTCACATGCACACATTTTACCTTACTCTGTCCCTCCTCTCTCTCACACACATTTTGTCTCTCTTCCTCCTTCACTTGATTTGCCTAGAAAGCCAAAACCCATAAAAGATATAAATAAATAAATAAATAAAATCTGAGAGAAACCTCTAAACCAAAAATCATATAAAAGAAAACAAAATTCAATCCTAATTCACAAACATCATTTGATCAAAGAATTGAAACTTCAAAACAATAAATCCAAAATTCAACATGACCAAAAATCAAATATCTAACAATTTGAGACCAAAAAATCAACATAACTCAAAATGAAAAAAAAATTACAATAAAAATAAGAAAAATCTTTATAATCCAAAAATTAAGAACGAGTGTCTTGGCTAGCACCTTCCTTTTACATTTCAACAACAACAAGAACCTCGTCCAAGTCCCCCACAACCTCCTCTCACGACTTTGTTGTTGCCAAGTTGGCTTGCATTGTTGTCACCTTGGATTCAAATTACCATTTTCAACACCAATTTTATTAGTGGAACTCCATATCTTACTCAAAATCTCAAAAGTGCCCTGATCATGATGGTTTTAAAAGAAAGACCTTACCTAAGTTGTGGTACTTGTTGAAATTGAGCTGCTTTAATTTGATTTGGACAAAGAATAAAGTGTCATAGTGGTTGCTTCCATACTATGTCATACATGATTTTTCTTATTTACATTCAATCCACCATAGACCAAGACACAAGATGTATGATGAGACTCATCTATTAAATACATGGATCCTATATGTTTGTGTCTTAGGTTCTCACTAGCAAGTTTGTGTCTTAATTTCGTGATGGACCAGATATAGATAAAAATTCCCTTATCATACATACGCTAGTATGAATGGCGGTATGTGACTTGAACTTACTGATAAATCCACCTTAATTTAGAAATTTATTTCTCACACACATAAAAGTGTCTTTTTTTTTGTGCATCTAATATAAACTCAAGTTTATATAAGAATGAGTTTAACATCCATTAGATTAAATATTATATTGAGGTGTGTTCAAAATTAATTAAAATGTGTATATAGGTTGCACAAATCTCTATGTAAATATTTAATTTAACGGTTAATGAGTTGGTCCTTTTAGTTTTAATTAACACACATTTTTGACAAAATGCCCATTAGTGGCAATGACTTAGATTTAAAAGGAGTAATTTTGCTAAAAGAGACCTCTGAGGCTTTTTATGAAATCCCGAGGTATTTAATGCTCTCTGCAGGTTATTAAATGTTAGTAGGTCTTATAATGAAGGCGTGGGCCATATGGTCAACTTCCATTTATAGAGGTCAACCTCGTTACTCATAGTAGAGGTTGTAGGGGCATGGGAATGCTAGTAAAAATTTTAATTAATGAAATCCCAACAAGGATCGAGTGGGACTCTTGATATAATTATGTTTAGGCAAAATGTCCTTTTAAGGCTCTAACAATTACTCTTAAAGTTAAATAAGTTTTTGTCAATTTAGTTAATTCTTTTAAGTCCCTGATAATTACTCTTTAAGTCAAATAAGCTTTTGTAGATTTAATTGATTCATTTAAGCCACTATGAATAAAAAATTCGCTTTTGCAAGCCCTCTCTTTGACACGATATCTGCTGTGACGCCCCTTACCCGTCTATTGTATAGCCGAGCAAGAAGTGCCACATTCGGTGCCGGAGCACCCTATCTTGTCTTGTCATGTCTATTGTAAATTTTAATGTCCTTTAAATCAGGTAATTTACGTGTAGAAATTTTTTTTTTTTTTTATATCTTATTTTTGTGGAGACCCGAACAGATCCTCCTCTGTTTTATTAGCATCTGGCGGGTTCCACTATCACCTGTTAACATATTCATAGTCATCTCACATATTTCCATATCATATTCTCTTTTATCATATCATTCGCAACTATTTATGAGATCTCAAAATGAAGTGTCATCTATTGCATTCATATTGAAATTCATAGATAATAAATTATAAGTTTTCATTTCAAGTCCAAAATAAAATACATCATAAACTAGTAATTACATAATGACTAGACATAATGAACCAAAATACTAGGCTACACATGGGCCCTACCAAAATACAAAAGACTGATGAGGTGACTACGACGGTGGCGATCCGGTCAAAACTCGTCCGAATACTACTGTGGCGGCTGCTGATCTTCAGTACCTACGCGATGGAAAACCAACGCGCTAAGCATAACGCTTAGTGGTGCATAATTTATAATAATAATAATTAAACAATTGAAATAATATTTACAAATCATAAATTCTGGGTCTTTTACATTTTTTTACACTTTGGAATCAATTAAAATTATTGGGGTCTTTCCTGTTTACTTATTGTATATTCAGTATTAATTAATTATTATCAATGCCCAAGAAACCTATAACAAATTATAAAAGCTGGATACACGGGAGTATACGGGTTAGACAGCCATATGTCTACCTCAGATACATCCATCGTGCACGAGGCCACCGGTATCGGGCATGAGACCATTGTCGGGCTTGTAAAGCCGAAATAAAGTAGGCACAATGGCGATAAATAGGCATATAGCCTGTAGAACAATCATATCGACATATATTGTCAGTTCATGATTTGCTCAGTAGCGATCGCTATCTGTGGTCCCTAATTGGTATACCAATTTATCCAAACTAAATAAATAAGTCTAGGTATACTATGGGCAATTAAACATTTTTAATTATTTTAGCACTATTCACTGTTACTATTTTCTAGTACTGTTCATTGGTACCATTAATTTCATATTAATGAGACATTAGTCCCAATTTATATATTCATATCATTTTTAATATTTAATTATCCTTATGAGTATTTTAATTATCATATATAGCATTTTTCCCATGAACCTTTCTTTAGGTTCATGTTGATGTGTTATCTTTATCTAGGAATTTGACTAGGTTAGGATGTCTATTTAGTCACACTTCCTTCATAACAATTGTTCCTCTATGTTTAAACTTGAATTTCAGTTTTTGAATCACTGAATTTGGAGTTATAGAACTCAAGTTATGGTCAAAATACCATAACTGGTCCCTTTGCCTCTAAGCTATCCAGAATTTACAATTTCTAGTCAATAAACTTTGACCAGTCATTTGATCATTTTATTGTCATTTTTAGACTTAGGTTCCTCCACAAGATATGTTCCTCTATGTCTTAGGGACTCTTAGGTACAATTTCATAATTTTTCAAGCTTGGTATAGTGAGTTATGGTCAATGTATTAACCTAGACTCTCAGTCCTATAAGGGCAAAAATCAACTTCAGGGCAGTATGTTTGACCCTCTTTTTAGGGTCTTTACACTTAGAATTTGGCAAAGGTGTCTAAATCAATATTGTAGCCCTAAGTATCATGTTTCTAGATCATATTGGCAAATCTCAAATGGAATTTCCTAGTGGGAGTTATGGCCAAATGAACACACAGGTATCAAATGGCATTCTGGGTTCAACTTAACATTTTCTAGATTTCAATTCCTAAATTTGGCTAATATTTTCCCTAGGATGCAATGGTTTCTAGAGCTTGGTCAAAACATAAAAATTGTTGTGCTATGTCTTATAAAACTTTTGGCACTAGTTTCACTCAATTTGCAGCTTTGGAGACCAAGTTATGGCATTTTTGCCAAAACTGGTCAAGCATACCAAAGGAACAGTATTTTAGACAATTTCTGGGTTGGCAGTTTTAGTGACTCAACTTGTGCTAACAATTTGATTTGGTTAAAAGCCAAACTGAGTTAAGTGGTCTTCATGAAAAATGTAGCCCTATGTCTAAACTTTCCATGGTTAAAATTTTAGGTCAATTGGACCAGTATAGAGAGAGTTATGACCAAATGAACACGTACTGTTCATTTGGTCATTTTCTGGGTTGGCAGTTTCAGTGACCCAACTTGTGCTAACAATTTGAATTTGTTAAAGGCAAAACTGGGTTAAGTGGTCTTCATGAAAAATGTAGCCCTATGTCTAAACTTTCCATGGTTAAAATTTTAGGTCAATTGGACCAGTATAGAGAGTTATGACCAAATGAACACGTACTGTTCATTTGGTCATTTTCTGGGTTGGCAGTTTCAGTGACCCAACTTGTGCTAACAATTTGAATTGGTTAAAGGCAAAACTGGGTTAAGTGGTCTTCATGAAAAGTGTATCCCTATGTCTAAACTTTCCATGGGTAAAATTTTAGGTCATTTGGACCAGTATAGAGAGAGTTATGACCAAATGAACACGTACTGTTCATTTGGTCATTTTCTGGGTTGGCAGTTTCAGTGACCCAACTTGTGCTAACAATTTGAATTTGTTAAAGGCAAAACTGGGTTATGTGGTCTTCATGAAAAGTGTAGCCCTATGTCTAAACTTTCCATGGTTAAAATTTTAGGTTATTTGGACCAGTATAGAGAGAGTTATGACCAAATGAACACGTACTGTTCATTTGGTCATTTTCTGGGTTGGGTTGCAGGGAAATCCGAATTTGGGCAGTATTTAGCTCAAGTTTTGGACAGAATTTGGGCATGGTTTCTTCATGGAAAATGGGCTATTTTGGGTCTAGTTTCACCTCCAATTGGCCTCATACCAATTGGGATCACACAATTTTATTTATGGCCTAAAATGTACACTGCCCTCAACAAACACAACCTGCAGAAAATTAACACTTCCAAAACTCAATCTCCTTCAACTTCCTTACTTCAATTTGCATGCAATACACTTCTATAAGCAACAATCTCATCCCAATAGGTCAATTTCAACATTTTACACAAAGTCCTCAACATTTACACAAACCCTAGTTTTCAAAGTTTCAAATTTACACAAACACTACACAATCAAACACCCAAATATTTCAACTAATTACACATTCTCATAGAACCATTTTTCATCACTTAAAAGCAATAAACTTCAAGTCCCATGGCTGCCAAAAATTCAAGGGTTCTTTCCTCTAGATTTTCTTTTTGTTTTAATGGTTTTTTTATGCTTAGCTAAACATGCTTTTCATGTTTAATAAAGAGAAGAAGAGGGATTAGTGCACTAACCTCTTGTGACCCACTTCAAACTTTAATCTTTCTTCTTCTTATGGGTATCTAAAGCTTCCTTATGGTGTGGGCTAAATTTTTTGTGAAGGGGTCTATGGGTTTTGGGGAGGAGAAAGCTTGGAAAATCAAGCTTTAAGAAGAACAAAAATGGAGGGAGAGAGCTCCCATGGTGGACGGTTTCCAAGAGAGGGAGAGAGAGAGAAGAGGGAAGAAGAAGATGGAAGCTTGGGGTTGGTGGGGTTTGTCTTCTTGTGTCTATTTATATACATTTTTTTTTTGAATTTTCCTAAGCCTTTCCTTTTCTTTTCTTTTCTTTTCTTTTCCTTTCTTTTCCTTTCTTTCCTTTTCTCTTTTTCCTAATCTATTTCATAAATTTTAATTAATGTTAATTATTCTATTTCCAAATTTTAATTTGACATTTAAGTCAAAATTCACCTCTAGGGGTGAAATGACCAAAATGCCTTTCATGGTGCTCATCGGGTTATTTTTTTATTATTTTATACCAATTTATAAATTCTCTAAACTTTAATTTATTTTTTTTCTCTATTATTCCTATGTTTTTTTAATATTTATTTCATTAATTTATGTCTCCTCACTATAGTTTAAGTGTAGTTCCAGACATCCTGACTGTCCGAACAGATATTAGTCGTCAGAACAGTAAAATGTACGGACTACCTACGGTGAGGGCGTTACATCTGCTCCGTTAAACCTGAGTCTAGCTATCTAGTGTTACTAGGTCATGCAGCACCTAAATCTCCTCTTCTACATCTAGTATAAGCATTGAATTTAGCACTAGACATGCTAAATGACGATAACAATACACAACACCCATATTTTCAATAATTTTCTCTTATTGATATAATTAAGTTGTAGAAAGAGAGAGTGAGAGAGCAGTAGAGAGTTTAGCTCTTAGGTTATGTAATAAAAGTGGATGTCAGCTAAATGTTTGTCTATCACCTTTAAGTCAAGTGATAGAGATTAGGCCTCTTTGACCTAAATTTTCAATATTTTAACTTTATGAGAAATTGTTATGGGCTCAAATGGATCAACCAAGTAGACAAATACTTATTTGACTCTAATAGTAATTGTCAAGAGGCTTAAATGGATTAAATAAATTGAAGATGGTTTATTTGACTCTAGAATAATTATCAGGGGCTTAAATGGATCAACTAAATTGATACGGAATTATTTGACTCTAAGAGTAATTGTCAAGGGCTTAAAAAGTTTTTTTTTTGTTTTATATTTATAAAAGATTTGAAATTATAAAATTTAAATCAAATGAATTTTAGCTATAAAATTTCTATCATATTATAAAGCTCTTTAGCTTTTAAAAAGATACTTGCAAAAGGAGATATTGTCTTCAATTTAAGATTAGAAGAGTGAAAGGTTTAGTGCGAAGAGGAATGGAGAAGAATTCAACATTGATGTTTGAAATTGGAGTAAAAGGCAAACCAAACTATGCATGAAATTCCTTGCAAGTGTAATAGTAAAAAGTTCTAAGGTTTAGGCTTCATTTCGTTTGTGGAAAATAACTCGTATACGAAAAATATTTTTCTATTCTTATCTAAATTGAAATTAATGTTTGATTAACTCTTTGTTTAATGCATTTTTATTTGGTAAAATGTTCAATTTAGCTCATGTACTTATTGGGCAAGTTCAATTTAGTTCATTTTAACTTTTTGCCCAAAATTAGTCCAAAAGATTCAATTTAAACTCAATTTAGCCCAAAAATTTAAATTTATAGGCTAAGTTTCTTGATTTCTTGATTTAAATTAAAAATTAAGAAGTTCAATTTCTTAATTATGGGACTATATTTCTTGATATTTCTTGATTTCTTTATTTAACCCAAAAATTAAGAAGCCCAATTTCTTAATTTTTTTTATTTTTGGGCTAAATTGACCATAAATTGAAACTTCTACACTAAATTTGATACAAACTTAAAAATAGACTAAATTGAACTTCCTGTGTAATTGAGCTTTAATCTATTTTTATTTTACCACCATAATTGGTGTTGATTATGCATGCTTTGTTATAAATAAACCAAGTCATAAATTAAAAAGTAAATTCATTTGGAATCAATTTTATACATTATGTGGTATAATTTTATGTTGTCATGTTGGAAGTTCTTCAAAATATAGATAAAATGTCAACTTTAGGTTAAGATTGCTTTCTCCAACAACAAATTCTGTTTAAATTATAAAGTCAAGGCTGACTTGCTTCCTCTCTTTCTCAAAGTGGAGAAAGAATACAAGGGGTATGATAGTAAAGTGATGGTGGCCATAGATTGAAAGCAAGTCCATGGATTGAACATTATTAGCAATGTTCAAGAACGAAATAAGAAAGTCATTTTGGGTCTTTTTGGAGAAAGCTAAGAATATGTGTGCTAGTCGAGGGTTCATTTATCTTTTCTATCTCTACCTTATTTTCACTTTCAATCTTACTAACATAATGCCCATGCTATGCATGAATAATTTATAATTTCTATTTTTAATTTAATATTTAATTATATTCTAAATAAGATATATTATTACTATTAAATTAATTTTCAAATAAAATTTCTCTCTTATTTAATTTAATTTAAATAAATTTTTACATGTTATAATAATAAATTGTTAATTAATTTATGGTGTAATTAATTAAAATACCTATTTAATTCTTTATATATATATATATATATATATATATATATATATATATATATATATATATATATATATATATTAGTTTACATGATTACTTTGTTTTAAATGTAATAAAATTACTTTATTCAAAAAATAATTTAAATTTCATAAAATTTTTATATTTTATCTCATAATTTATGTAAATTGATATTTATTTTTATAGATTACAGAAAATATATTAGATTAATGAGAAAATAATGTTATTTTAAAAATATATGAATATAATATTTTTTGTTATTAATATAATAAAAAATATATTAAATTACTAATAATGAATTAAATTATTTAATTTTAATAATAATGAAAATATATAACATTATTATTAATTAAAAATAATACTTTATTATATTATTTTTTAAAAATACTGCATCTTTAAATTTTTTAATGTGTAATTTTTTTATTAATATGATATATTTTCTATAAAATAATTCTTTCACAAAAATGGTTATCGTTTTACATAAATTTATGATATAAAATAAATACGTTTCATAAAAGTTAAAATTTTAAAAAATCATCATTTTTTATTAATATAATAAATATTAAAAATGCATATTATTTTTCAAAAGACTGATCTCATAATTTTGATATTGTAACTTTAATTTTTTATTTTAATCATCTTTACTTGTAGCTAAATTTTTGATGTAATCATATTTACAATCTAATTTTGAAATTCTACTTCTATATAAAAATATAGTTAAGAGATAATTTATGCATAAAAATTTAGATATTTAATTAAAATTTAAAAATAATAAAAAATAGAACAAATTAAAAAATAATTTGAGAGCACTTAGGTGAAATGAAAATACTTATTGAGAGTAGAGATTGATATGTATCAAATATATCATATGACATACTATATATAAACAAACAAATGAAAACCACTGAAATAAAAATTTAATTTTATAACTAAGTATTATTTAATTGAAAAACGTTAGTAAAAATATTCAAATTTATTTTTTAACAGTAAAATATTTCCTATTTACTTGACCGTTTCAATTTAACTAAGAAAGTGAAATAAAAAAAATATTAAATTATTAACACAAAAAATAATACATACAAATTATAAATAAGTCAAATTTCTATATTTTATCTTTTATAACTTTTATCTAGACTATAATTTTTGTCTCTCAAAATTTTTAACAAAAATTTCATAATAAAAATAAAAAAATATAACAATATAATAAAAATATTTATTAAAGATATCAAATAATTTAAGGTTGATTAAATTATATGATAGTTGATTATGAGATCATAAAATAATGGTCAAATTTCTTTAAATTAATAGCCATGAGTGACCTATTATTATTATTATTATTATTATTATTATTATTATTATTATTATTATTATTATTATTATTATTATTATTATTATGACATGTGGTAAATAATATTTTTACATAAATAAATTTATAAAAAAATAATATAAAAAGTTTGTAAATATTGCATTTAATTACACGTTTTAGTTTTTTAAAATCAAATTTTAAAGAAAATAATAATTTAAATAATAATGATAATTAAAAGAGAAATAAAAAAGAATTAAATAATAATTAATATAAAAGAGAGTTATTTATGGAAGGTGGTATTCCCTTGGAAATATGTTCCTACTTTATAATAATAATAATAATAATAATAATAATAATAATAATAATAATAATAATAATAATAATAATAATAATAATAATAATAATAATAACAACTACTTATTGTAATATTAAAGTGTAATAATTAAATAATTTGTAACTTACATTTAGATAATTAGGAAATTAATAACTTAATCATAATTTAAAGAAATTATATAATTAATTAATAAAAAATAGAGGGAATTTAATGAAATTACTTGGGACATATATATAATTTAAAAAATTAATATTAACCAAAGTAATAATATTAATTATTTAGTAATTATACTATAACAATATCAAAAAAATAATGAAAATTAAATATTAATATAAATTTCTTGCTTACCATACTCATGAAAATAAAATTTTATTTTATTTTTTCATAATTCATTATATATATATATATATATATATATATATATATATATATATATATATATATATATATATATATAGCATTCAATATATAACTGAAAATACGTCTTTATTAAATACGTATTAAAATAAGATAAATAAAAATAAAATAAAAAGAAGAGAGAGAGCAAAATATTTAACTCTATGTGACTAATTTTATAGTATAATTTTAAATTATTTTGTTAATTTTAAGATATATAATTAAATGAAATAAATAAAATTTAAGAATTATTAAATGAGAAATTTTTAAAATTATTGAAATATATCTAATATTTTCAATTAGTTAGCCATAAAAATTATAGTAACAATGGTAATAGTAGATATATTTAATGGTAATAGTAATGGTAATAATACTTACATTAATTATTATAATTATTAAATATAATAATTTCTAT
Source organism: Hevea brasiliensis (assembly GCF_030052815.1). Classification (NCBI taxonomy): domain Eukaryota; kingdom Viridiplantae; phylum Streptophyta; class Magnoliopsida; order Malpighiales; family Euphorbiaceae; genus Hevea; species Hevea brasiliensis. The sequence continues at coordinate 39,779,470 of NC_079508.1, read as the reverse complement.
ATGGTAAGTGTCACATGGCAACATTAAAATCTATAATGCGATGTAGTAGTAGGAAAGGAAAATCTTCTTACTTTATAATGCTACGTGGCAATATCAAAATTTAGAATATCACATGACAGTAGTAAGAAAAAATCTCTCTCTCTCTCTCTCTCTCTCTATATATATATATATATATATATTGATTTTTTATTTTTTCAATTATGTATTCAATAATGAGGGATTTTTGTTTTCAAACTCCAAAAAATAAAAGTGGAGACAATTATAGAAACTAGGGAGCCTAGAGAGTTGATATACAATTCTGTTAAAAATTGGAAAATTAATCTGCTTGCTCCTGGTAATGAAGGTGGAGCTTTAAAAAGGCTAGTATTTGGTACATTTTCTCCTTAATGAACCATATATATGACTAATTTCAAGAAAATCTATTAGGTAATCTGCATTTCTAACAGGATGATTGTACAAGTTTTGGTGTTGATTGATCTTTTTCTTGCAAAGTAACAATTGTCGATGCAGGGCTTGTCTAGGTAGTGTAAGAAACTATTGCCTAATAATGCCAAGTGCCCTGTTTTTGTTGTGAAGAAACCAAAATGAAAGAGAGCATTAACCCATGTCAAGCATTGAACTTTTCTCCTGCCGAATCAATATTTTTCCTTGTATATATGTACTACCAAAGATATGTTATCATTATAAATTACTTGAAGTCATCTACGATTTGTTGTGCCTTGTTTTGCTTCTTTTTTTTTTTTTTCTAGTACTTGCTTTTTTTATCTATAAGTTTTGTGACACCCCTTATCCGTCTACAGTGTAGCCGAGCAATGTTTACCACATTCGGTGCTGGAGTACCCTATTCTGTCTTATCGTGCACAATATTAATTTAATTATATTATCATACCTGTAGAAATATTTTTTTTTATCACATCTTATTTTTGTGGAGATCCGGACGGAGTCTCCTCTATTTTTATTAGCGTATAGCGGATTCCATTTATTTACCTGTTAAAAATAATTTCATATCATATGTTATATTATCCATCTCATTCTTTTCATATGCCATGTCATATCATTTCATTATTCATAAAATTTTCAAGAAAGTAAATTTCATTTCATTCATATAAAATTTATATACAGTAATATACAAATTATATACAATCCCAAAAATTTAATTATATGTCTCAAAATAATTGCATCATTTACTTATATACAATAATAAAAAAACAACATCTAAATATACATGAGCCCTACCAAAATAGACTACTGAAGTGACAACCTACACTGTAGCAGATCTGGTCAAAATTCTGTCTAGGCACTATTGCTGCTGCTGCTGCTGCTGGTCTCTCGTACCTATGCGTGGTAAGAACCAACGCGTTAAGCATATTGCTTAGTGTTGTATAAATTGAAATAAAAATAACTAAGTAATTGAAATAATTATTTTCACGTATAACCTTATAAAGAAATATAGAATTTCATGAATTTAAAATCTTTTACATGTTTTAAGAACTTTGGAAGCAATTAAGTTAATCGGGATCTCTTCTGTTCATTTATTCCATGTTCAGTCTTATTACTCATACCTGTGATCTCTTCGTGTACTTATTTAAATTTAAGGCTTATTACTCTTATCTGTGTCCAAGTAACCTATAACAAACTATAAAGACTAGATACATAAGAGTATACTAGTTAAATATCCGTATATCTAACATGTATACATCTGTCATGTCAGGCACAAGGCCAGCGGACAGGCATAAAGTCAGAAATAAAATCAGGCACAATGGCCAATGGGCAAGCATGAAGCTTGAAGAATAACCATATCAGAGATATATTGTCTATCAATGATCATTCTTGTGGACAATACTGCAATCTGTAATCCTTAATTGGTATACCAATCGATCCATGCTTTATATATAAGTCTAGGTATACTTTAGACAAATTAGTATTATTAAGTACTTGTAATTTCATTATTTCATGATATGTACTAATTGTGTTTCATAACATTTTCATGTCACTTGTAATGGGAAACATAAGTCCCACATATATATTCATATTATTTTTATGTTTAACAAGTCATTTTGATTAATTTAATATCATATGCTAAGTCATTTTATGAACCTTTCTCAAGGTCCAGATTTGATGTCTTTACTTCACCTAGTAAATTGTTCAAGATGTAGCTACTGTTTGGCCACACTTCCTTCATGGAAGTTATTCCTCTATGTCTTTTCTTTGTTTTCCTTTTTGGTTCATGTCATTTGGAGTTTTAGAACTCAAGTTATGGTTAAATAACCAAAACTGGTTCATTAACTCACTCTAGTTCCAGAACCAGGCAGATTCTAGAATCAATTTTTTCCTAATTATTTGGACATGTTACAGTCACTTTTAGGCCTAATGTTTTTCATAGGAGTTATTACTCTATGTCTTAGGATCACTCAGATTTAAGATTTGTAATTTTTCAAGTTTTATAGAATTAATTATAGCAAATTAACTGGCCTGGACTCAGGTACCCTATGCCTTCAGGATTCCAAGTTCAGGTCAATGGCTTTGTCTCCTATTTTAGGGTTCTTACACTCAAAATTTGAGGAAAGTTTATAAATCAAAGTTGGAGCCCTGTCTCTTAGGTTTCCAGAACAATTTGTCTCATCCCAATTGGAGTATTTTACTAAAAGTTATGGTATAAACACTGTTCTAAAGTCAAGTGGTTTTTTGGTTCTATTTCAGGTTTTGGCATACTGACTTGTCCTAGTTAATTGACTTAGTTCCATTGGGTTTTAGGTTTTGGTCAAAACACCAAAATTGTAATTTTAGGTCTTATAGAGATTTTGACTTATGTTTCACTGTATTTTCAGTTTTGTGTACCAAGTTATGGTATTTTTTCCAAAACTGGTTGGATAGGTTCAAGTCCAGAATTTCTAGTCAGTTTGGTTATTGACAGAATTGGTGACCTAAATTTTGCTAGAAATTTGGTTGGGTTAGAGGCAGAATTAGGTTCTATATTCTTTATGAAAAATGTGATCCTATATCTAACCTTTCCAATGGTTCAAGAATCAGGTCATTCTGACATTCCTAGAGTAAGTTATGGCCATTTGAACATTTACTATTTATTTGGTCATTTTTCCAGGGCCAGATTAGGGACAGTTTTTTGGCATGGTTTCTTCATGAAAAATGGGGCATTATGACCCTAGTTTCATCTCCAATTAGCCTCACACCAATTGGAGTAACATAACTCTATTTATGGCTCAATAGTCACACTAGACTCATAAGTCCCAAAACCTGCATGAAAATGTAATACTCCCAATTTCAATTCCTCCCAACTTCCAAACTTCAATTGACATTCATAACACTTCTAATAGTCAACAATTGGTCTCAACATCATTAATTTTCAAGTCATACACAAAGTTCCCAAAGTTAGGTCAAAACCCTAACTCAAAATCACAATCTCTTGCAAACACATGCCAATCAACTTAATTATTACATATACTCATCAATAACACTAATAAACTTAATTAATTTCATCAAAACCATCAAACCCCAACTCTTGTCATGGCTGCCGAATTCTAGGGTTCCATATACACATGGTATTTCTTTTTAATTTCATGCAATTTTGACTTAGTTTGACATGCTTATACTAGTTAAAGAAGAAAATGGGGTGTATAGTGCACTAACCTTGTTTGTGTCCAACTTGGACTTGCTAAACTTTAAATTTGTCTTCACTTCTTAGCTGCCACTATCTTCCTCAAGGTCTAAAAGCAAGTTTTAGTGAAGGCAGGTATGGATTTTAGGGTAAAATGGCATGGGAAATCAAGTTAGAAGAGAAAACAATGGTGGAAGCTTGGAGGGGTGTTGGTTCGGCCATGGAAGAACAAAAAGGAAGAAGAAGACTAAATAGGATAAGAAGGAATTAATTGAAGTTGTCTTATATATATACATATATGTCTAAGTTTAATTGGCTTAATATTTTAATTATGTCATCTTATGTCATGCTTACATCATAATTAATTTCCTTTTTCTTTTCTTTCTTTTCCTTTCTTCTTTCTTTTCTCATTTCCATAAATAATTTCATAATTTTAATTTATTTTTATGCATTTTAATCTCTCTCACTTAATTGAGATTTAGGTCAAAATTCATCACTGGAGGTGAAATGACCAAAATGCACTTTGTTGGACTTATCGAGTTATAACTGTCCTTACCGATTGGCTAAATTTTCTTGGATTTTTCTTTGGTATTTTTATTATCATTTAGACTTCATAATTCCTTCAATTTAATCCAAAATATTTATTTCACAGGATTTCTTGCGGGTCTGAGGTTGACAACTGTCTTCATAGTCGCTTTCCATTAGGGTCACCCATCACCGTGATCTCCGGCTCATTTAATTCATTTGCAATTCATTTTTTTTATTTTTCCTTAATTTTTCTTGATCTTTATTCAGTCAATTTATATCTCCTCACCCTAGTTTAAGTGTAATTTCAAACTTCCTGGCTGTCCGAACAGACAGTAGAATGTACGGACTACCTAAAATAAGGGCGCTACAAGTTTACTAAATGTTGAATCAATATTTTTCATGTTGATAGAAGAGTTGATCCCTTGGACTTTTGCAATGTTTGTGCTTTGTTTAATTTTTAGAATTAAAATTAAAAAAAAAATGCGTTCACTCATATCCAATTTATTAAAATTGCTCCTCATGATATTATATTATGAGGGAGTAGACCACAAAATCCTCAAACATAACAATTACATAAAAATTGAAATACATATATAAATTAAATTCAGTGGGTAGACTTGATTGTGTTGCTAACATCAATAACAAATCGATATCTAACATCAGCTTTCAACATGCGTTCCATAGCAGTGTTCACATACTCAATTGGGATAACTTCAATGTCTGCTGTTATGTTGTGTTTGGCTGCAAAATTAATCATTTCTTGTGTTTCCTCCATTCCCCCAATGCAACTACCTCCCACCATCTTCCTTCCTGTCAATAGTAAATATATATTTGACATTGTTAATTAATTTTTATTTGAATTATGAGTAAGAAGTAGACATATAGGAATGGACAATTACCCATTAACAAAGGAAAGGCTGCTAGCTCAAGTGGCTTCTCTGGAGCACCAACCAAAATCAGCTTTCCATTAGTCTTCAATAGCCCAATCAAAGGTACTAGAGGGTGCGTTGCAGACACCGTATCAATTATACCATCCATTGTGCCCATTGTAGCCTGTACCAGCAAGATTTATCAGGATCAGAAATTAAGTATACATGCACATAGGCAACTTCTCTTGAGTGTAAATTATAAATTATGCGTACCTTCATTTGATCTTGGTCACGGCTAACCAAAAATGAATCAGCACCAAGATGTTCAACAGCCTCCTGTTTCTTGCTAGGTGAGGTGCTAATCACAGTCACCTTAACCCCCATACCCTTGGCAAATTTCACTGCCATATGACCTAGCCCACCGAGGCCAACTACGCCCACATGCATGCCGGGCTTGTTAAGTCCATAATATTTTAAGGGGCTGTACACCGTTATTCCAGCACAAAGGAGAGGACCAGTAGAATCAAGAGGCAAGGTATCTGGAATACGAACGATGAAGTGCTCATCGGCAACCATGATGTCAGAGTACCCGCCGTAAGTGATGGTTCCGTCATAGTACTTCGCACCATAGGTGAGTATCATTTCTGCGCAGTAATTTTCAAGATTGTTCGTGCAGTTATGGCAGGAGTGGCATGATCCCACAATGCAGCCCACACCAACTTTATCTCCCACCTTGAATTTTTCCACTTTGCTGCCAACCTCTGTCACCACTCCCACAATCTCATGTCTGCATCACAAAATCACCAGAAAAGATCATTTTTAATATTGGTTGATGGGGTTCCAACGCTTAACTTTACACCGATAAACATTTTAATTGCTAATGTGATCAGAATACGTACCCAGGGACAAGAGGGTAAGTGGAAGTGCCCCATTCATTCTTGACCATGTGAAGGTCTGAGTGGCACATTCCACAGTAAAGAACCTTGAAACAAACGTCTTTCTCTCCTGTTGCCCTGCACAAACATGTCATTTATGGACAATTAGGAAGAACTGGATTATCGAATTTGTTCTCAGACATTTAAGAAAAAGAAGATTTGTTGATTTAAAAAGAGACACAAGAAAGATTTATGGAATTATAAGAAGAAAAAGAACCTCCTGGAGAAGTTGAAGGGAGAAAGGACACCCGATTCGTCTCTTGCAGCCCATCCGAATGCCTGTTTGGGATGCTCTTCCTCTGGCAATTTGGCTACCATTTTTCTTCGCAAGAAATTTAGATGGAAAATACAATATAGCAAAGAGATTTGCAGATGAGTCGAAAGCAGATAGCTTGAATGCTAGCTTCTGGTGATGGGTTAGGGGGTACGTGCCCATCAATATATATAGTAGTTGGAAGTTGGAAGAATCTTGGTTGGGCGATGGAGTGATGACGTATTAGGTGAGCTTTCCTATTTGGGCCTTACGTATCGGCCGACCGAAGAGCCAGCCGCAAGACTAGAAAGAAGTCAAAAAAACACAGAAAAATTTAAAATAAGGCTGCTTACGTTATCAAATATGTAAAAATTACACTATTTATTTTATTTTTTTATTATATTATTTTATAAATATTAAATATAATAAAATAATAATTATATTATGGAATCAATTAAATTTCATAGAGAATAACAGGCTCTTTTAGAAAGATCTCATATTTTTTTAAGTTATTATTATAATTATTTTTATCTAATGACATCAAAAATTTAAATATTTACAAGTACTACCTTTTAATTTAATTCTTTTAATTGTGAACCAATTGTAAATTTTGAAATTTTAATTAAATTTTATTCAATTTTCGAATTAAAATTGGGAGTGTGCCCCTTGCTTAGATGTCATCACACCTGGCATTTTTTTACTATATTTGAGCGAGTACCACATGACATACACGAAATTAAAAAAAAGAAAGTTTAATCATAGAAAGGGTAAACTTGTAATATATCAAATTTCTTCCTGCACTTTCTTCATCCTCCTCCATCACCAACGATGTATCAAATCTAAGCTCTCTAGCCCCTGAAATCAAAACCATAACCCTCTCTCAATATTTCATTCTATTCTTCTTCTTTTTTCTGTCCAATAAGGCATCATATGCTCAAGATTCCTCCTCACAGACATTCTAATCTCAAGCGACTTACCTCCCGCATCATTCAACTCATTCGTTGAAGATAGCTCCAACAAGTATTTTCTCTTCCTCTTCAAATTCTCATTCCGATTCTCAACCCTAATTCTAGATTAATGATTATCCATTTTGCCTTCATTGATAGATTTTTTAGGAAATTGACGTTGCCAAGAGACAATATGCTAGCTGAACCCAACTGATATGAATGCAGTGATGGAGGCCTGTGTTTGCTGCTACGATATTAATTCAGTTCTTCGAATATTTTGTGAGATGTTGAAGCCGGAAAGTTGTGGCGTTGATGGGATCACATATGGTACACTATTGAATGTACTCCCACTACTTCTAAATTTCCAAACATCAATATGAATCCTTCTTCTTCTTCTTCTTAATTTGCTATTTGAAAGGGTTTGGGAGATGCTCGAAGAATCAATGAAGCATTTCAAATACTTGGTCCCTGGAACAAGGTTTTGTTTTCCCCCAAAACAATAGAAAATGTTTTTAGCGTTACCATTACTATCATTGGGCTTATTTCTATTTGCCTTGCTTGCTCTGTTGTAGTGTAGGAGATATATGCTGCGCTAATGGCCTTCTTGCACATTATGGTTTTTCACTTCTTGAAGGAGGCAATCCTCCTTTCTTGATTGAATGCAAACTTGGCAGAGCAAAATGCAGATAATGTTGGAATGTGCTATGCATCAAACTCGTGAAGGGGAAGGAAAAATCATCAACCTGATGGTAATAGCTGCTTTGAAGAAGGAAGAAGAAAGAATGAACTTTTAATTTAGGGTATAGGATTATGGAAGTTGCAAATTTAGCCTTTCTTTAGGTTTTTTTTTTTTTTTTTTTTTTTTAACTTGCTATGTGTCATGTAGGACCTACCCAAAATATAATAAAAAATTGTTAGTTGTGATGACACCTTAGCAGTAGGGCTGAGCATTCGTTTCGAACCGAACCGAACCGAACCGAACCAAAAAAACCGAATAAACCGAATTACATAATATTATGAACCGAACCAAACCGAAATATATAATAAACGA